>NC_060277.1:4051291-4132931 GCF_021613505.1 Equus quagga
ATGGATAGATAGGTGATGAGTGGATGGATATAGATGATGGATAGATAGAGATAGATGGATCACGCAGGGAGCCTGCGTCAGTCTGTCGCCTGCCCCTCCACCATCCTTCCTCCTCGGGGGTGTGGGTCAGGCCCCTGCACGGGCTGGGGCTCCGAGGCTGTTACCGCGCGGCCGGGTGCAGGAGGCGGCGGCCGCAGGCCGGGCAGGGGCGCGGGCGGAGAGCCGAGCCGGCTGGGCGACGGCGGCGGAGGGCGCTCGCAGGGCGCCGAGCGCCTGGGGACGGAGGCTCCGCGGCTCTGCGCCAGGCAGCCCTGGAACGGCCCGGCCGAGGGGCGCACGCTCGCCAGTTTGAACGGCCGGGGCCCGGGACGCCCTCGGGGGTGGCCGGGGAGGGGGGCGCTGGCGGCGGAGCGAGACCTCAGTAACGGCCGGGACCCCGCAGCCCCGCTCCCAGGCCGGCGCGGGCCTCTGCCCCGGGGAGAGGTGGGGGGCGGCAGTCGCATGCCCCCGGCCCTGGATGGGGCCAATGGGTGCCTCCGATTTAATAAAAGGCCACGAGGCGGGCTCATGGGTGCCGGGCCTCTGATTGATGCGAATCTTGGATGAAAAAGGATAAAGCCACTGTCCTTTTGACAGAGAAGACGCGGGATGACTTCTGGGGGATATGGAAGTATGCAGATATCTGGGATGTTCGTTATTTATGGGGTCTCCCAGGATGCCTTTTGGTCTTTTGCTTCCCGCTCTTGAGGGTTCAGAAAAATATCTGAGCGTTTAGAAGTTCTGTGAAATTATAGAATTTCCAGTTTGTTTCAATTTCTGTACTAACTTATTTTTCAAATAATATTAAATAATTATAGCTTGTGTTAGGTGTTATGAGGAAAATGAGCAAGAGGCTGGGTTAGAAAGTACCGTCTGTGTGGTAGTGGGGAAACGACTTTTAGGAGGTAACATTTCAGCTGTGAGCTACAAAGGGTGGGGTGGGAGGGGAGGGGATGCGCATAGAGTGTTCCAGGCAGAGGGAACAGGATATGCTAAGAGTTTGCTGTACTGAGTATTAGCCTGGGAGGGGCATGGTGGTTGGAGCAAGCAGAAGAGTGATGAGATGAAATTGGAGAGAAACTAAGGCCTTGAACCTGCAGTGCCTCCTAGACTATAGAAGGGAGTTTGGATTTTCTCCCACGTACTAGGGGAAGTGAGGGTTTTAAGCTATAGAGTGACATGGTCTGATTTACCAAGGAAATGACGGGGGAAAGGCTCTATTCCAGTGATCACTGCCACTGCTGAAAAGTCAATTTTACAGCAACAGCGACCAGTTCTAAGGTCGTTATGAGGCACCCTCCCTCCAGGGGACCAGCAAGATGCATGTTACTTTGGACTCCCTTTTGTCATGGATGCTCAACAATTTGTCTCACTACAATAGTTCCTCGTTCTGGAATTGGATTCGGTTTTGCTGCAAGCACCATTCTCTGTAGACTTACTGAATGCTCATACACCATTCCTCTGACCAAGGAATTCACTGCATTATGAAAGAAGTAGGACAATGAGATAAAGCCCACAGGCTTCACTGGTCTTATAATGTGCTCCATTATTCGGGTGCCAGGTAAGGTTAGAATATACAGTATATGTTCTGAACCAGGACTCTTGATTAATAAAGAAATTGAGACCTGGTCTGGGAAAACAGTGGGCTTCATCAGTTAGATCAGTGCTTCTTAAAATGTGGTATAGAGACTGAAGCCAGTCTGTAAACTGTACTGAATGAAACAGGTATGGACACTGAGAGGAGCATTTTGAAACTTTTAATAATTGGCATTACTGTGACATCTGAGCATGCAATTTCGTATTTATGAAAGCATTTGTCTGTGTTGGGTTGGTCACTAAAAATAAAAAAAAAAAACAATGATCCTTCAACACTGAGAGTTATGTCCACTAAGGCTTTAGCTTTATGAACTTGGTTTAAAAAAATCAGGCTGTTAGATTAGGTTGGCTACTGCTTGCCTCTCACAGTGCAGTGAGAGACAGACTGTGGTTCTCCATGGCCCTTCTGAAAGAGATGGGCACTAGCGGGGGTGATACTTACACAGCACTGATAACAAGAGTCTTTTCTGCCAGTGGTTTAGTTTTCCTCTACTGACAGGGATCACATAATCGCTACTCTGCCAATTGAAACAACGAAATGTTCTGCCCCACATAAAGTTACTACGCTGACTAGAAATGTGGAGACCCAGCAGAGCAGTGGTGTCACGGGGGCCTCAGTCCTCAGGACCCTTCTCAAATATCTTCTGTGCCCCCTTACCAACGGGAAAAGTTAGTTCCTCCTGTTATGGCATTCAAGCGGTGTACGACTCAGGGGATAGAGTCTGATGCTGTAACTGGGCTTTATGATCCCAGCTTGTGCCCTCCCCCACCTGGCCCCTGCTCTCAGATAGCGTCTGTGGCAAACATGGTGAACGAAGATCTAGGGAGGTGGACAGAGTAGCCAAGCCAGTTTCCAAGAGAGAAACAGCAAGGGCAGAGTCCATACTCAATGAAATTTCTGATAACAAGCTAATGGATTTCCCCCAAATGACATTGACTGGCAGCCAAGTCAGTTTTAAGGTATTGCCAGAAAGTCTTCAGCCTGGCAAATGGCATCTACTGGTGTATAGTCTCAAAGACAACATCTCAGTTTCCGTATGTGCAGAAAGGTGAATTTGGTTGTCAGGGCAGTCCCAGGAGATTTCTTCTCACTACTCTAATGCAGGGTCTTTGAGGAGAACAAAGGACATCTTGGCACTCTGATCGGCTGACCAAAGATCTCAGTTCTCTGCTGAAGAAGAGAGGTCTTCTTACACCGTTACCCTTGTCCAACAGGATCTGGTACATGCTCACCACCATCGCATATTGTGACTCCTTTTTGCCCTTTCTCCTCAGTTTTTGTTATCCCATTCCGCCCTGCCCCCTTGTATATTTGTGCATTGGGGAAAAATTCATTGTTCATCATTTAGCTATATCTGGACCTGATCAAGACTGACTACACTCAAAGATCCTGAATTTGGGCTGGAGGTGACTTTGACTTTTTCCCTCCCACTGGGTAGGGATTGAGTACACTTTCAATTGCATGTGGGATAGTTGCTTTATGTTAAGAGAAATTACAGATATGGAGAAAACTCTGTGTGTGCCTGTGTGTGTGTGTGTGTGTGTGTGCACTGAGCAGCCAGAGGGTGCCATGGAGGGAACATTTATTGTTTTGTCAACCCAGACCTCCTCTCTTCTTTTGTGGGTACTCTTCCTTCTTATTTGGGGGAACTACTCCTACTCTTTGCCCACCTCCAACCTCATGTGGGTCCGAATGGGAGGTGCCATAGCCACAGTGAAGGCTAGGGAGGGGGTTTTCTAAGCGAAGCTGGGGCAACTATATAGGACTTGTCCTGTAATGGAGTTCCAAATTCACTCTTGATGCCTGCTCTGCAAAGATAGATCTTGACCCTTTGAATACGCTTCTTTGCTAGGTACCGCAGGGTTAAGCTTTGTCAGTAGCAAGCGCTGGAGAGACACTGAAGTAGGAATGGGTTTTGCTTCTGGGTTCCAGTTTGCTCCCTTGACAGGCTCCTGAAGCGTGGAAGGCTTCTCTAGAATCCTAGACAGGGACTGGGAGGGAATAGGTTTGGAAGATGGGTGACAAGAAGTGTGGGGAAGAGGTAGAAAGATGGATTTCTCTGAATGGGCACAAGCTGTCTGTGTCCTATTTGAATGCACGCTAAAGGTATACACTACAGAGGGGACTGTTAACAATCAAGTGGACAAAATGCCACACTCTGTGTCTGTCAGCCAGCCCCTTTGCCCAGCCGCCCCAGTGTTGCTCAGCTGGCCCATGAACAAAACGGCCATGGTGGTAGGGAAGCAGGCTATGCATGTGCTCAACAACCTGGATTTCCCCTTACCGAGGCTCATCTTGCGGACACTACTGCCAAGTCCCTAATGTGTCAAGAGCAGAGAACAACACTGACTCCTGATATGGCCCTGCTCCCCAGGCGATGAACCAGCCATCTGGCGGCAAGTTGATTACATTGGACCTCTTCCAACATTGAGGGAACAAAGATTCATTCTCATTGGAATAATCACATATTCTGGAAATGGATTGGCTTTTACCGCTCATAATGTTTCTGCCAGCACCACTATCTGTGAACTCACAAAATGGTTTATCCACCATCAGTGCATTCCAAGCAACACTGCATCTGACCAGGGAACTCGGTTCACAGCAAAGGAAGGCAGGAATGGGTCCATGTCTATGGAATTAACTGATCTTACCAGATACATCATAACTTAGAAGCAGGTGGCTTAGCTAAACAGTGAAATGACTTGCTGAAGACTCAGGTATGACACAGTTGGGAGGCAGCACCCTAGAAAAATGGAATTCTGCCTTACAGGATATATTTTGAATCGGAGACTGTTATACAGTACTCTCTCTTCCATCACCAGAATACATCTGAGTTCAGGTATGTCAGTGGGCGTGGCTCGTCTCAAATTTCACCTAATAATCCACTCAGAAATTTTCCTCCCTTAACCAGAGACTGACTACTGCTGGGGACCTTAGTCCCCAAGGGGAGAATGCTTCTCTCGAGAGATGCAACACTGGTTCCACTGAACTGGAAGGCGAGACTACCGCCTGGCTACTTTGGGATCCTTTTACCCCTGAAACGGAAAGCAAAAATAGGGAGGATCTGCTGGCTGGAGTAATCTTTTAATTTTTTTTTACTTCTACAAGTATTTGCTGCATAAATAACTCATACAAATGTATAAAAAGATCATTAAATATTTACTTTTATAATTGAAGAAATTACATGGGAAAATCACACCCAAGCAAATTAGAGCAATTTTAAACTCTTCCTTATACCTAATTATCGACAACAAATAAAACCCTCACCAGAGCTGTAAACTTTGAGTGAACTGACACCCGCAGATGGTGACACTGAGGACATTGGCTTACTTGTACACAATGGGGGCGAGGAGGACAGTCTGGAACCCAGGAGATTGTCTGGGGATCCCCCTCGTACTTCCATGTCTAATATTAAGGTTAATGAAAAATTACGGCAACTGAAAATAAGAGATGAGGTGCTTTGGAGAGAAGGTTTGGGTCCCTCCACCAAACAAAGAATCCCAACCAGCAGACGTTCCGGCTGAGGGCAGGGGAAATACAGAATGGATAGAGGAAAACAGAAGCCACAGATGTTCATCACAGCCTGGTGAACAATTACAGAAACGAGGACTGCAGTATCTTCGCAGAGTTTCTATTGTTTTGTTCCATCTATGTGTTTATCTGCGTTTTGCTGACCTTTTTTTTTTTTCCTTTCTCTCCTTCCCATTGTAATTTTATATTCAAGTTGTCAGAAGTTGTATTAGTTTCCCGGGGATGCTGTAACAAAGTACCACAAACTCGTGGCTTAAAACAACAGGACTTTCTTCTCTCACAGTTCTGGAGACCAGAATTCTTAAATCAAAGAGTCGGCAGCTTTTGGTTTCTTTCCGAGACTCTGAGGGAGAACGTGAGCCCTGTTGTCTCCTAGTTTCTGATGGGCACCTGGTGATCCTCGACATTCCTTGGCCTGTCACCCATCTCTCCAACCTCTGCCTCCATCTTAAGATCGTCTTTTCCACCGTGTCTCTATGTCTCAAATCCTCCTCTTCCTTCCCTTATAAGGACACCGGTCACTGGATTTAGGGCCTACTCTAAATCCAGGATGATCTCATCTCAGGATCTTTAATTTAATTATATCTGCAAGGACCCTATTTCCAAATAGGGTCACATTCATAGGTCCTGGGGGTTAGGACTTAGACATTCTCTCTCGAGGCCACAATGCAACTCACACAGAAGCTGACTTTACGACTGCTCTTTAGGTAACAGAATGCTCAGAGGAACTGTGGCTGAATTTGAGGATTAATTAATATAGCCAGCGATTGATACAATGGCTCTGAGGCTCCTTATTTTGGGGAAAAGGAGAGAACTTCACTTGTAAGAAGGACAGTGGTCTCTTATTGCACAGAAATGCAGGGTTGTTCTGTTGTAGAAAGGTGCCATGGAAGCTGAGTGCTCAGGCACGGTCCTGTAGGGCACATGACACCCACACAGTGAGCAGCGTCTCTGGCGTCTGCCTCCTGCAGCACACGAGGCTCCTAGAGCCCACCCGGCAGGGCACCCCAAACCTCCTCCCCATCACGTGGTTTTGTAGGCGAGCCCCTTCAGCGGGACAGCTCCCTGTGGACCGCTTTCCCCACCACCTACCCGGCGGGTTTCCAGTGGATTTCATCTGTGAAACATCACCGCAAATCCTAAGTCGTTCAGCGAGCCGTGGCCCTGCCCTCGCCCACAAGGTCTGGAGCTCAGCCACGTCGGGGGCGGGGCGGGGCGGGGCGGGGTGGGGTGGGCTCCTCCCGGGCGCTCAGTCTCAGCCCAGGAGTTAGTTCTAGCTCTTTATATGTGCTAGTCCTACATTCTTTAGAGTGTTCCTTATTGCCTACTAGCCAAGCCCTCGGTACTCCAACCCCCTGTTACAGTTCATTCTTTACATTGTACTGTGTCTGCTCAAATTACTGTGCGGCTTTCCCTTTCCTGATGGCACTCATTCACCCCACTTTCCTGGTCCTGTGATTGGCTGGGAAGAGGTTGTATGACCACGCCAGGTCAAACAGAGTCCTCCCTCAGGGTTTATTGAGGAACAGCTGGGAAAAAGAACAGCTTCCTTGTCTGGCGGTGAAAGTGGCAAGGTGTGAATTGAGGGCGACAGGCTGATCTATCCTCTTCTGTAAGGCGAGGACTCTCCTCACTAGAGATAACAAAGCTGACGCGGCGAGAGAAGCAGAGACAGGAGGTGCAGAGAAAAGAGAAGCAAGCGCACGACTGCTTGGATGGAGAGGCTGAGGGTGTGAAGAAGTCCGTTCTCCTCAAATGTGTCTGTAAATGCAACGTTATCTCCATCTAGCTAATGATAACTTTAATGAAATTAATCAGATTCTAAATTTCACCTGAAAAGGAAAATGCAAGAGCATGACACGGACAATTTTGAACAAGAAGAATATTAAACTGCCAGATAGAAAAACACACTAAAAAGCAACAATAATTCATGTAGTATAGAATTGGGGCAGGGATGGACAAAAATATGAGTGAGGAAGAATGGAAAATACAGCCGCATGTATTTAAATCTAGTAAATGATAAATGTGGCATTTAAAGGCTGTTGGAAAAGGGTAAACAGTCAATGAGTAGTATTGAGACAGCTGGATATTCATTTAAAAAATATATATATAGTCAGATCTGTATTTCCTAACAAAAATAAATTCCACATGGATTAAAGATCCCCACTGTCTCTAATTTTAGCTTCTTTTTGGAGTTCTTATGACATTTGTCAACTGTATGCGTTTCATAGACCCTCAGCTCTGTTAGGTTTTATCATCAAATCTCTATCCATCTAGTTTACTTATAAATGAAGATGTAACCTTTTTTTCTACACAAATAATACATGAATACATTTTCTCTGTAGAAATTCAGACAGCACAGACATACACACAAATGAAATCCTTTATAGTTTCCCTCCTCTTGCCCGTCCACTCCCTCCTCAGAATTAACACCATAGTGTGACGTCTACTTTACATGATTCAGGAATTCTCCACTCTCCTGGTATGCTGGTGGCACCCAGACTCATTTTTAGTGCTGCCGTGATATTTCTTCTGCTAATTTAATTGCATTTTGAACTGCGAATGAGATAAATATGTGCTTCTAGGCCATCTTCTTGAAACAAAAGTTCTGCCGGTCATTTGGTAAGTGATTCGATTCACAACTAAGATAAATAACATTATTTTGAAATATATAAAATACAAAATTATTTTGAAACTGCATCTTGCCCTCTAGTGGTGGGAAATTTATCTACTACTTTATTTCTACCCTCAAAATTTTATCCTGCACTCTTAGCAACACCATTAAGTTGGGGAACAAGGGTGGAGGTTGATGCAAGAAGTGTGTCCTTAGACTTGTACTGCTTGAAAGAGGAGTTAAGGTTTGATTAATTTTAGACTTGTCGAATTGTTAAATGCTGTTACTAAAAGACTACTACTATTATAAAGAGAATAAAAAATAGAGTATAAATTTCCATCTAGTAGAAGACAAAAATTAAGTAATAAAACAAAGAGACAATTAAACAAATATTAAAAAGGAAGAGAGGAAAAAATAAGCATAAAAAAGTCAAAAATAAAGCCTAAGATAAGATAGTGGAAACAAGTTCTAAACTTCCAGTAAACATAATGCACGCAGATGGAGTAAACTCACATGCAAAACAAAGGAGAAAATGTAATAGTAGATCAAAAATCATTCCATTACATTCTGTGTATAGATATATGGAGTTTACCAGTTTAAAAACAGAGATTGTTCTGCTAGATTTAAAAAATATACAAATAAAAAAAAATATATGTCTCCAAAAAATTCTTTATACTTGAAAAAAAAGTATGAAAACTAAATAAAAGAAAAGATTCCAGAAAAATAATAACCATAAAAACTAGTAACCATATAAATATCAACAAAATAAAAGCCAAAATTAATAGATATATGGTGAGAAACTGAAAAATTTCTATCAGGGTAGATATACCAATAAATTTCTCTGAATTTATTGATACACAAAAATTAATAGAGATACATAAGATTTTACTAACACAGTTAATATGCCTTTTATTTGCTTTTAAAAAAAGGCCTGAAAATTTATGAGTTAAGGGTCCAACATAAGATTAGAGAAAGAAAAGCAGAGGCTCCAAGAAAGTAGAAAAAAATATATTATGAACATAAAGACAGAAATTAATGAAATAGAAAACAGAGAAAATAGAGAGGATTCTATTTATTTTTTTAAAGTGTAATAAAATAGACAACACTTGCATGAGTCTGACCAAGAAAAACAAGAGATAAAGCCAAAATAAAAACAATTGGGATTGAAAAAGGAAGTCAACTTCAGATACAGCAAAAACTAAAAAGATAAAAAGAGAACACTATAAACAACTTTATGCCAATAAATTTGAACATTTCAAAGAGATGCACAACTTCCTAAAAAATAGGTTAGCAAAAATGACTCAGAAAGACCTCTGGATTCTGGAAATTGACCAATTCTCTTGCTGAAAACTAGTAAAAATGCTGGGAGAAAAATCTAGAAACCTTTCTTGAAAGCAAATACTGAAAAGAGAATAAGAAACTATGAGACCAAAATTAAGAACAAAGAAGAACCAAGAAAGGTAAATGAACATTAGAAGGTATTTTTGCTCTGTGAGCATTGGCCATTCATGAGAACTGGAACTTTCTTTCTGATGTCCTCACTAAATGAAGGGCAGGGCAATAACCCAGGGATTGCACAAGGTGGAAAGGTGAATAGGAAGTCCTCCTGGCACTAAGATGGGACATAAAAGGCTATATCCTGAGGGTAAGGATGCACCTGAAGTAAACAAGTCCTCTTGTGGCTTTTTCCATCATGCCAGTGGTCCAGGGAATTTCAAGCTTTGAATTTATAGTAAGATGATCTCAGACTAATAGTGTCCCTAGATGCCTAGCATAAACATAGACCTCTCTGTAAGAAGGTAGGTTTCAAATTATTCCTAAGAATAAGTTTTCAGATACTATTACCCCAGCACATATGTAGTTAGACTTAAACAGGCACATAATGAAGGAAGACAACATGAGCAAGAAACAACAGAAACAACAGAAATAGAACCACAAATACTTAATATTTGGATTTAGAAGGTTATCAAACAGTAATAAAACAACTATGCTTACTATTTAATAAAATAGAAGATACATTTGAAATATCTGTAGGAAAAAAATACATAGCAGATTTGAAAAGGGATGAGATGGAATTTCTAGAACCAAAAAATGTAATTCCTGAAATTAAGAATGTGGTTGGTAGCTATAACAGCAGAGTAAACACAGCTGAAAAGAGAATTGGTGAACTAGAAGATTGGTCTGAAAAAATATTTTAAAAATGAAATAGACGAAAAGAAAATACAGAAGAGAAGGCAAGAGACGTAAGTGGTAGAGGAGAAAGGAGTGACATACACTTAATCAGAACCCAGGAAGTAGAAGACGGAAAATTGGGCAGAGATAATATCTGAAGAAGTAATGGGTGATATATATATATATATATGATTAATAAGAATTACAAATGTCCATTTAATTGAGATTCTTTGAGAAAAAGAGAAAGTACAAACAATTATTATCAGGCATACAAAAGAAGACGTTACAGATGTTGTAGAAATTAAAACCAATTAGAGGACATTACAAACATTTGCTCATACCAATGAGTTTGAAAATGTAGATGATAAAGACAAATTCCTAGAAAAACTTATTTTGCCACACCTAAAATCTTAAATTAATAGCCAAAATTTTCCCACAAAGAAAATTACAGGTCCAGATGGCTTTTTGTGGATAACAAACATTCAGGTAGCAAACATTCAAACAGGAAAAATAATTCCAATCTTACATGAAGTGTTCCAAATACTAGAAAAATAGCAAATACTCCTAGATTCATTTGATGAAACTAGAGTGACTTGTTACCAAAACAGGGCAGAGAGAGTGTGAGATATGAAAATTACTGGGCAGCTTGAATCATTAGACAAAATTCTTGAACAAGATGGTGGAGAAATGATAATCTTCTCAACAAATAGTGCTGGACTAATTTGGTGGTCAAATCTATACCTTGAGGCACATATAAAAATTAATTCAAAGGGCTGGCCCAGTGGTGGAGCGGTTAAGTGCACAAGTTCTGCTTCGGAGGCCCGGGGTTCACTGGGGTTCGGATCCCAGGTGCAGATATGGCATCGCTTGGCAAGCTGTGCTGTGGTAGGTGTCCCACCTATAAAGTAGAGGAAGATGGGCACGGATGTTAGCTCAGGGCCAGTCTTCCTCTGCAAAAAGAGGAATGTTAGCTCAGGGCTAATCTTCCTCAAAAAAAAAAATTAATTCAAAATAGATCCTATGCCTAAGACTTGAAACTATGAAACTACTTGAAGAAAACGTAGGGGAAAATTTTGTGACCTCGGATTAGGCAAATATTTCTTATATATGACATCAAAAGAATATTCATTAAAGAACAAACTAATACATTGGACTTCATCAAAGTTAAAAACTTCTGCTCTTCGAAAGATATTGTGAAGAGAATGAAAAGGTAAGCTGCAGACTTGGAGAAAATACTTGCAAGTCATATATCTTATGAAAACTTTAAAAGAACACAGTGATAAGAAAACAACTCTCAATGAAACAAGGAGCAAAGGATTTTAACAGACTCTTCACCAGAGAAGATATACAGGTGACAAATAAGCACATGAAAAGATGTTCAACATAATTAGTCGTTAGAGAAATGGAAATAAAACCACAATGAGATAACACTACACAGCTATTAAAACAGCTAAAACTTAAAAAAACTGGTCAAACCAAGTATTAACAAGGATGTGAAGGAAATGGATCTCTTATACACTGCTGGTGGGAACGTAAAATGTAAAACCACTTTAGAAAACCATTTGCAGCGTGCTAAAAAGTTAAATCTATACCTACCATATGATCGAGCCATTTTACTCCTAGGAATGAAAGTATGTGTTTATGCAAAGACTTGCATGCAAATATTTGTGGCAGCTTTATTTTTAACAGCCAAAAACAAGAAGTAATCCAAATGTACATCAACAGGTGGATGGACAAACTAATGGTGAAATCACCACAAAATGGCACACTACTCAGAAATAAAAAGGAATGAACTATTGATATGGGCACAAGAACATGATGAATCAAAAATTATTATGCTGAGTAAAAAAGTGTCAGCAAAACTAAGTACTCACTGTATGATTCCATTTATGTAAAATTCCAGGAAATGCAAACTAATATGTAGAGACAGAAAGCAGGTCAGTGGTTCCCTAGGGATGAAGGAGAGGGGTGAGAGGAAGACATTAGAAAGGGGCATAGGGAAACATCTTGGAGAGATGAATAGGGTCATTCCTGATTGTGGTGATGGTTTCTTCAGTGCATATATATGTCAAAATTATAAAATTGTACACTAAAATATGTGCAGTTTATTATGTGTCAATGATACCTTGATAAAGCGCTTAACCTACTAGCCAAGACACAGAAAGGGAAATATACCATGACCACGTGAGTTTATCCCAGGAATGCAAGATTGCTTTCACATAAGAAAGTACATAAATGTAATCCACTAAATGAATAGATCAAAGAAGAAAATCGACGAATATCTCAATAGATGCAAAAAAGACATTTGATGAATTTCAAAATGCATTTGTGATTTAAAACATTACTTAAAAAGTCAGGAATAAAACCAAACTTCCTTAAACTATAAAGAGTACTACTACAACTCATAATAATCACTTTACTGCAAATATCATACCTAACGGTGAAACGCCAAACACTTTCCCTTCAAGAATGGGACTGAGACAAGGACATTTGCTAGTAAACTTTCGTTTTGTTTCAACCAGCTCTCTACTGGAGTACTAGCCAGGTGAGCAGGGCAAGAAAAATGGATGAAAGATACAAGAATTTTAAAAACAGAATAGCCATTACTAGCAGATGAGATGGTCATGTACATTGAAAATTCAAAAGAATTTATAGATAAGTCATCAGAATAAAAAAGGAGTTTATCAAGGTTGCTGAATAAAACATAAATATATAAAAACACAAAAGTTAATTGCATTTCTATATATTAGCTAACAACCAGGAACTAGAAATCGCTCTACTTTAAACAGAAAGAGACGTGATAGAGGACATCAGATGCATATGAAACCATTGGGAGATTTGGGCTTCCAAGTGTGAATCTCAGAACCACAGAGAATGAGCCTCCGAACATCACAGTGGACAGGTTAGAGACACAGGCGACTGCGTCCAGTAACACGCCACCAAGGCTGCAACTCAGAAATGTGGAATCAGAAGCCATTTCTCAACTGCCTCTCAACTCAACACCCATGGAGTGCGACTGGATTCCAGAACTCTGCTGCAGACAGGTTCCATATCTCAGCGACCTTGCTTACTAGCCCCAAGCCACTAAAGTGACAGAAAGATGACTTCTGCCTTACTTCTGTCTTCCAAATCTCCTGTAAATTTATATACTTGGTATAAACTAATTCACAGAGATAAAGCTACCTTCAGGAGAATCTGCAGGATACAGATTTTAGCTTCCCAGACTCTGTTAGAAGTGAAAGGGATAATACCGCTGTGACACTAGAAAGGAGTAGAAATGAGAACTGAAGGTCAATCAACCACATCCACTTGAATTAGCAACAAAAAGTTGAAAGAATGTAACATAAAAATATGATGTGTACAGAATCCACAAAACAAAGTACTCAAGAATACATATAATAAAATATGCAAGAGATTTGTATAAAAATCATTATGGAATTAAATTGAAAAAGACTTATAGAAATGCAGGTATATATCATTTTTATAGATAGAAAAACTCAATATCTAAAAGAAGTAATTTCTTCCCAAACTGTTCTATTGATTCAATAGAATTTCAATCCAGATCGCCACAAGTTTTTTTTTTTTTTTCCCGAGGAAGATTCACCCTGTTGCCAATCTTCCTCTTTTTGCTTGAGGAAGATTCCCCCTGAGCTTACATCTCTGACAACCTTCCTCTATTTTGTATGTGGGATGCTGCCACAGCATGGCTTGATGAGTGCTGTGTAGGTCCCCACCTGGGATCCAAATCCATGAATCCTGGGCTGCCAAAGCGGAGCACGAGAACTAAACCACTATGCCACCAGGCTGGCTGTGGGAAGTATTTCTTAAACAAGATACAAAAGGCACTAACCATAAAGTAGTTAAATCTTACAACATTAAAATTCGTATCCTCATTCCAAGAAAAAACACCTTAGAGAAAGAGGAAAGACAAGCTACAACCTGAAGAATATATTTGTAACTTACATAAAGGATTAGTGTAGTGTACAGTTTGTATGGAGAACGTCTATAAATGAATAAGAAAAGGTCAGGCAATCCAGTTGAAAAATAGACAAAAGGCATGAAGAGCATTTCACAGTAGAAGCATGACCATATGAATAAACAGTGAGTGAAACAGGGAAAGATGCTCCATCTCATTTCATTAGTGATCACCAGGGTAACTCCTGCACCTGGATGGGCTACCTACATGAAAACATGCATAGCTGCGTTACTAATAGCCCAAGTTATACACAATCCCAGAATCTCTTGAGGATAGAATGGGTAAATTGTGGTGTGTTTACAGAGAGGGATATTCTATAGCAGTAAAACTGAATAAACTAAAGCTAGAGGCAATCATACAGATTCATCTTAGCCATTTAATACTGAGTGTCATGAGCATGTTGCAAAGACTACAGAGTATGATGCCAGCTAAAAGACAAGCAAAGTGAAGCACACTTGGAAAGCTCTTTTGAAACAAAGGTTAAAAAACCCCTAATAATAATGATTTTTTTAAAAAGTAAGGGTATTACAAACAAAAAATCCAGGGCAGTGTTTACCCCCTTCACTGGATTGGGGTGATTTTGTATCTCTCCTCCAAGCAGCTGTTAGAGTTACTTCCATTAGGAACTGATTCTTTCTAGTTTTCCTCTGAGATGGTAGCTTTATACATAAAGTTTGATTTTAGCACCTTGTCTAGGGTATACAAATTAAACACTGATCACCAGTGTTTTCATTTGTAACTTCCATCACAATCTTCCTTAGTTCATTTTTCCCTGGAGGTCCCCAAACTTTCAGAGGTTTGCTGAGCTTGCTGTTTTCCTACCTTCCATCTGCTGGGAACGCCCTCACCTCTCGCCCCCCTCACTTCCCTGTTCTTGGGCACGTGCTTGTTCAGCCTGCTCCTGAAGACTTTGTCTCATCACTCTCTTCTCGCAATCTTAGTAGATTCAGGCTCAGTGCCAAGTCAGCTTTGGAATCATAAATTAGAGCTAGAAGGGACTTTGGAGATCAGTCTTATAAGTAAGGAAACAAAGGTCCACACCAGAATGTGGTTCTGCCTCACTTGTCTTCCTCCCGAACTCCATACTCATTCAGTAACTCGGGATCCCTGCTGTGAAAACACAGAAGAGGAAACGAGGAACAAGGCTGCCACCGTGTGGTGTGATGCTTGAAGGGAAAGGAGGGTTTATACAGGGTAGTGTGTGCACAACGCAGCCATCAAATTTCATGAGAAAAAAAATGTAACTTCGATTGCATTTTGTAGGCGTTCACAGAAAAGATATGCCATCCAAAAGGTAACAGATGCTTCCCAGCAGCATCTCTCAAAGAAAGGACCTTAGTTGAGGCACCACATTTTCAGCCTAGAATCTCTTAGCACATCACAGAAAAATTAGTCTCTCGGCGAGAAATTCAGGCTGACTGAAGACAGCACCAATTTTCTAATCAGATGGTCCCAGGTTCAGATTTTTAGATCGATCACTTACTGTGTGTCCTTGAGCTTCAGTTTCCTCATTTGTTAAAATGAAAAGAACAGTAGCATGTACTTACATAGTATAGCGCTTGTTTCGTTATCCTGCATCAGGGAGATAAAGTATGCAAGCATCTATTCAAGAGCAAGACTCAATAAATGTTCTTTGTTCCCTTGGGATTCTTAGATGATGATGATGGTGGTATCTAGAGAAACCCTAGGATGGAGGTACCCGGGAAGTTGATTTGTAAACCATTTTGTGTGATGAACTGAAAAATAAAAACACAAGACGAGAGTGGTTTGGGTAGTGCTCCAGTTATCCACGAACTGCCTCTCAGCTCCAAATGCCCGATTCTGGAGCTGGATTTTATAAGCATCTCTTCTTGCAGCGGCACGATGCTAAAATTTGTCAGTAGAGGGCGCTGGAGGGATGCTGCAGGAGGAAGGGGCTTCCCTTTCTGGTTGGCACATTGTCCTCCTTCTAGCAGGCTCCTTGGTGGGGCAGCTTCTGCAGGCCAGGCTCCTGTGGCACGTTTGGCAGCCAACAGCCGCTGGTGGCAAACAGAACACAGCACCTGCGTGTGGGGACCTCCAGCCAGCATCTCCTCCAGTGGCTTTACAATTACTTCCATGGTGTGGCACCTCTTGTGGATGGCTTTTCCTTGCAGAATTCCCAGATGGCAAATTCCCGGTGAGTCCCAGACACCATTCCCAGTTTGCCAGCCTCTGCTTTCCTCCACCCCAGAAAGATATTCCCTGCATACTAGTCTCAGGTGAAATTCCTCGCTTGCCAGCCTCTGCTCCAACCAGCCGTGGACCAGCTCTGGCCCAGAACAGTCCAGGATCTTCATCCAGTGGACTTCTCCAATCAGGAAGGCCTGAATCCTAGCCGTGGAAGGGGGCTGCTCCTCCAAGTTTGTTCCCTCCATGGGTACACCCTCAGCCCTGGTGTTCTCCCTTTCGAGTTAATCCTTTGCTGTAATTAATAACTTTTAAAATTAAACTTTCCTTGTTCAGATTGCTATGTGGTTTCTGCCTTTTGATGGGACTCTGCTATAAAGGTGGATTCTTCATCCAGCTTCTGTGAAAACCCAATGAACTCTATTCTACCATAAAAGTACCATTCTTGTGACAAAGTCTCCCTTCACAAAAATCTTCTTTCCACACTGTCCTGTCCCTTCTAGATTCTTCATTTGGTTGACAGATTCAAGGATCTAAAACCAATTTTTTTGGACCATCTTCTTTCTTTCTTCTTCTTCTTTGTTTTTTGCTTGAGGAAGATTGGCCCTGAGCTAACATCTGTGCCAATCTTCCTCTATTTTTTGTATGTGGCATTCTGCCACAGCACGGCTTAATGATCAGTGCATAGGTCTGCACCTGGGATTCAAACATGTAAACCTTGGGCTGTCGAAGCAGAGCACATGAACTTAACCACTAAGCCACCAGGCTGGCCCTGGACCATTTTCTTTATAAATTCTTCATAAGGGGCTCTGTCGTGAATCTGAACCTCCGTTATATTGTACTGTCTCAGTAAAACCGTCAATTTTAATATTCTCTCATACAATACTGGTCCTGATTATTTTTTTCGGAATTTCTTTTATAAGGAATAAATTGTCAATGCTAGAATTTTTGTATCAAAATTTATATAAATAAATTTATATATATTTTATAAGCTAAATACATGTTTATATATATAAACTATATATATTTATAACCTCAATTATATGTATATTTTTCACTCTCTTATTCTAGGAAAATTTTAAGCCAGCTTTCATAGATTTGGCATATTAGTTTCCAATTGCTGCTGTAACACATTACCACAAATTTAATGGCTGAAGACAACGCAAGTTTATTACCTGAAGTGTGGGAGGCCAGCAGTTTGCAATGGGTTTAACGGGGCCACAAACAAGGTGCCAGCAGGGCTGCATTCCTTCTGGCAGCCCTGGGGAACAATCCATTTCCGTCTTTGCCAGCTTCCGAAGGCTGCCAGCATCTGGGCTTGTGGCCCCTCTCTATCTTCAAAGTCAGCGACGGCAGTTGAGTCTTTCTCATGCTGCCTCACTCTGATACTGACCCTTCCAACTCCCTCTTCCACATTTAACTCCTCTTATAATTGCATTGGGCTCACCCGAATAATCCAGAATAATCCAGAATCCCCCTATTTTAAAGTCAGTTGCAGCTCATTGGCGAGCTTAATTCTATCTGCAGCCTTAATTCTCTTTTGGCGAGTATAGCAATCCAGGCTCAACCAGAGAAGCAGAACCAGTAGGAGATATATATTAAGAGATTTATTGCAAGGAATTGGCTTATGCAATCGTGGCGGCTGGCTAGGCAAGTCTGAAACACATAGGGCAGACCGTCAGGAAGGGCAGCTGGAACCCTGGGCATGGGCTGACATTGCTGTTCCAGGTGTAATTTCTTTTTCTTGAAGGAAGCCTGGGCTCTGCTTTTATGATTGAAGGAAGTTCATTGAAGTGACCCAGGACAATCTCCCTGACTTAAATTCAACGGCCGTTGATTATGGACTTTTGATTTAATAACCAGGGACTATAGTCTAGCCAAGTTGACATGTCTAAAAGGCCATTACAGTCCACCCTTCGTCATCCTGGCACCCATCCACACTTCCATAAACTGCACTTCACCTCCAAACAAAGACAACAACAACAAAATCTTACTTTGCCCTGCCGTCGCACATTCTGCATACAACCAAAACACACTGGCCCTTTCTCCAGGAGAGGATGCAAGGACCCTGGGTGGTGCTCACTCTTCTCCTTGCTATACTGTAACTTAAATAATGTGATACAATGTTAACTGTCCTTAATATGTCATATGTTAGATGACAAGGGGATAAGAGAGGGAACAAAAAAAACATGAGTGCTTAAGATATGTACAAGCATATTTGTGACAAAACAAAGAAGAAATACTCATTACTATTATAGCCTGAATTTCTGCAGCTGGGTACGTGGTCGGAGCTGGTGTTTATAGCCATCTTATTCCACCGTCCATTCCATATCCCCTTTGCCCTCAGGAAGCACCTCAGTTGGTCGTGGTTCTTTACCTGGTGGGGAGACCCAAACCTTCATTCCTGAAGGGTCTGGGCCATTAGGAGTCCTGGCTGAATTGGATTGTTATAGTTTTCCGTCTACTTAATTATAGAGTGTGATGGTTTATTTTATGTGTCACCTTGACTGGGCCACAGGGTGCCCAGATAATTGGTTAAACATCGTTTCCGGATGTGTCTATGGGGTGGTTCCAAACGAGATCATCACCTGAATTGGGAGACTGAGTGAAACAGATGGCTCTCCCCACGGGAGGCAGCACCATCCCATCCACTGAGGGCCTGAATGGAACAAAAAGGCAGAGGACAGGAGAATTCACTCTCTCTGCCTGACTGCATGAGCTGGGACAGCTCTTCTTCTGCCCTTGGTTTGGGATGCACACCATCAGCTCCCCTGATTCTCAGGCCTTTGAATTCAGATTGGAACTACAACTGGCTTTCCTGGGTCTCCGTCTTTCAGATGGCAGACTGAAAATTCTTAGCTTCCTAATTATGTGAGCCAATTCCTTACAATAAATCATATATATGTATATATATATACACACATACATACACACACAGTCAATTGATTGTGTGTATATATATATATATATATATGTACACTCCTATTGGTTCTCTGGAGAACTCTGACTAATACACAGGGCGTGATAGTACCATCAACCCTCATTCTTCAAGGGTTTTCTATTTGCAAATTGCCTATGCTAAAATTTATTTATAATCCCAAAAGCAATGCTCTCAGGCTTTTGTGGTCATTCTCAGACGTGCACAGAGCAGAGAAAAACGTGAATTCTCTCCTGGGCTTGATTCTAGGTGAGGTTACAAACAAGGCGACACTGCCTTCTGCTTCAGCTCTCACAGAGAGGACCAGAAGATGGAGCCAGTAGGGGGCAGTGCAGTGCAGCGCGAGAAGTTCCACCTGGGGGCCAGGGGATACGGTTTGAATCCCAAATCCGGCACCTGCTAGTGGTGGCTCAGGCAAGTCACTCAACACTTCTGAGGATCATTTCAACTTTTTAAAAAAATTAACCTTTTTATTTTGAGATGGTTGTAGCATTTTTACTTCTGTAAAATAAAGAAAGTAGAGTCTACCAGGACGAGTCGTTTAAGAATTTAAGATTGCAATTTATGTGAGAGGTGGACGTGTGTATACATTACACACATTTCCCCTAGGAGCAGTGGTTCAACACGTATTTGCCGACTCAGCGTTTACAGCAGCGTTATAGAACGTAACTACCGCAAATCTGGAGAACTGACTGTACTAACAGATGCCCCAGGGTATCTCCTGCACATTCTTCTTTACTTCCATTGTGGAGTAGCAGCCCAGTTTCCTTGTTAATCAGGACAAGTCACTGCAGCCAATACTGTAACCACTTCTTTGCCTGCTGGTTCAGAGGCATGGGGATCCCAAAGGGGCTGGACGGCTGTCTCAACCTCCAGTTCCGTGGAATCGTTGTGTCTCCTGGTGGAACCCATCTTTCCTTTAGAACTAAGACCCTTAGACAAGCAGAGCGTAAGGTCATGCAAACAGGTGGCAAAAATTTTGCTAGTGAACCACTAGGGGTGATAGTGAATGGAGCCATTCCCAATTCCGCCCTTTGATTCCTGGACCCGCTAATCCTGGCGCCGGGAGGCATGCACGTGTTGGATGCTGATTTAGAGCATATGCAGCGTTTGCAGGATGTTGCCTCAGCTCGAAAGGTGTAGCCACTAAGCTAGTGCTGTCACTTGAGTCTTCAAAAGGCCATTCCACCATTGTACCAAGCTAACTGCTTCAGTGTGGAATGGTAAGACCAGAGATTTCCATGCATACGGGCCCATTGCTGCACCTCGTTTGCTGTGAAGTGAGTTCTTTGATCAAAAGCAATGCTGCATGGAATCCCAACAGTGGATAATGCATCCATTCGCTAAATCTACCCTTGGGCACAGGTTGAGTCTGCTGTCCACAGGTAGAGTTTCTTCTCCATCCAGAGGACCGCAGCTCTGCTTTTAAGGCCTTTCAACCGATTGAATCGGGCCCACCCAGATTATCCAGACAATCTCTCTTACTTAAAGTTAACTGATTGTGGTTTAATTACATCCACAAAATACCTTCCCAGCAACACCTAGATTAGCGACTGATTAAATAACTGGGGACTTCAGGCTACTCAAGCTGACATATCAGGAAGAGCATCACACCATGTAACGTAGTATATTTATGGGTCCCAGAGATTATTAGGTGGCCATCTTTGGGAGGCCATTATTCTGCCTACTACATATGGATAATGCAAGGCAGGATAAAAGCTAAAAATAAGTGAAAGAAGAGAATATGACAAAGGGATGCTGGGAGTGAGAAAACTAAAATGAATCCTGTGGTGGAGTCAGTGCATCAAATTGACTACATGACCCAGAATAGGTGCTGTGATTTTTCTGTCTGTGATTTGACTACGATCTTTCAAGCATCTGTGCAAAGGGAGACACATTACATCATTCGCAATATTAAGAGAAACAAAGCAGTTGGCAGGAGAAGCCCAACCACGCCCGGGATTCTGGATCATTGGTGCAGTCGGTGAGCATACGCTGCGAAGTTCACAACACCACCCTTACAATAAACGCAGGAGCAAACGAAGGAACTCTTGCTTTACATAATATTTTGTGTGTAACCAGCACAGCTGAGTCAACAGAGTCCCACCCACAGAGGATTTGATGTGGTCCGCAGCTAGCTCTCTGCTGCTCCACTGTACAACCAAGGGCAGGTTTTAGAGTATTTGGCCGTGGGACGGATCGTGTATGCTTTTGGCTATTCTCCATACTTGCAGATTATCTCAACTGAAATCTACATAGAAGACACTACTTTGTGTTATTAAGTGAAAAAAATTTGCTTTAACAGTCAGCTGTGCTTGGGCAAAAAGAACACATCGTTATAAATAAGAAGTTGGACATGAATACATTACTAGATAGAAACCACCTCACTTTCTTGCACAAGTAACAGAGCAGACAGCTCAGAAAAAGGTCCAACTGTATGTGGGAAATGTGTATGCAATAAAGTTGACATCTCAAATTAATTGACAAGGAATGAGTTATTTAATAACTTATTTTGAAACAAATCACTATCCACTTGGAAAAAATGTTAAATCTCTTCTTTACATGCAGAAATAAATTGCAAGTGGAAGCAAGATTTTAATATAAAAAGCTATAAAGATAAGAGACCAATTTTAGAAAATAATTTTAATAACAATCTTGGAGAAAGGAAAGTCTTCCCAGCATGTTGCATTTCTTCTATATCCTTACTTATTTTCTGTCTAGTGTTCTATCAAATGTTGAATTCTCCAACTATAATTGTGGATTTTTTTCTTTCTCCTTTCAGTTATATCAATTTTTGCTTCATATATTTTTCAGCTCTGTTGATTTGTTTATACACACATAAGATTGTTGTATTTTCTTGTTGGATTGACCCTTTTATCATTATATTGATGTCCCTCTCTGTCTCTGGTAATTTTCTTTGCTCTAAAGTCTCTTTTTTATATTAATATACTCACTCCTGCTTTTTTTTGGTTGTTTGTATGATGTATCTTTTTCCATCCTTTTACTTTCCACCTATCTGTGTTGTCATATTTGAAGTGAGTTCCATGTAGACAGCATATAGTTGGGCCATGTATTTAAATCCACTCTGGCAACCTCTGTCTTTTAATTTGTATATTTAGATCGTAAATACTAATTTAGCTAATTATTGATATGTTGGGCTTATGTCTGCCATTTTGTTTTTTGTTTATTTCTGTTTCTGCTTTCTTTTTCCTGCCTTCCTATGGATTACTTGAATGTAGTTTGAGAATTCCATTTTGTTACCTATAGAGTTTTTCACTACATCTCTTTATATAGTTTTGTTAATGGTTTCTCCAGTCATCGCCTTATACATACATAACATATCACAGTCTACTGGCGTCATAATTTTGCCAGTTCAAGTGAAGTATAGAAATCTTACCTCTCTTTATGTTCATTTTCCCTTTCCCATTTGTAATAACATTGTCTGTCTTAAATATTTTCCCTACCTACATTTAGAACCACATATGACAGTGTTAGAGTAATTTTTGCTTCAACCATTAAACATAATTTAGAAGACAAGAGGAAAATGAAAGTCTATTATATTTACACATATTTTTCCTTGTCTCATTCTTCCTTCCTCCTTGATATTCCAGGATTCTTTCTTTTATCATTTTCATTCTATTTAGAAACTTCCTTTAGCCATTTCTTAGGGCAGGTCTGCTGATGACAAATTCTCTTAACTGTTCTTCATCTGAGATTGTCTTGATTTTCCCTTCATTCCTGAAAAGAAACCTTTTTCTGGTATAGGATCCTGCCTTGACAATTCTTTCTTTCAGCACCTGAAAAATTTTCTGTCACTTCTTTTTTACCTTTGTTGTTTCTGATGAGAAATTCACTGTCATTCTAATTGCTTCACCCACATAGTTAAGGTATCATTTTTCTCTGGTTGCTTTCAAGATATTTTGTCTTTAGTTTTCAGAATTTTAATTATCTTAGCCTGGATTTCTTTGGGTTTATTCTGTTTGGAGTTCCCTCACCTTGAATCTGTAGGTCGTTGTCTTTTGCCAAATTTGGGGAATCTTCAGTTATTAGATCTTTGAGTACTTTTTCAGTTCTGTTCTCTTTTTCCTTGCCTTGCAGGACTCTCATGATACACGTGCCAGATTTTTGTTCGAATCACACAGGACCCTGAGAACCTAACAATTTTTTTAGTGCGTTTTTGTCCTTTGTTCAGTTGGGTAGTTTCTGTTGTTCTACTTTTTAGCTCACTGATTCTTTCCCCCATGCCCTCCATTCTGCCGTTGTGCTCATCCACTGAGCTGCTTATTTTAGTCATTGTATTTTCGGTTCTAAAGTTTCCATGTGGTTCTTCTCACGTCCTCCTCCTTCCCCTTCTCCCCTCCTCTTCTTGCTGAGATTTTCTAATTCTTCGCTGAGACTTTGTGTTGTGTCATTTGTTTCAAGAATGTTTGTATTTTCTCATTGAAGCTTTTTTCATCATGGCTGATTTAAAATATTTGTGAGATAATGCTAACATCTGTCATCTCAGCTTTGGCATTTGTTGACTTTTTTTTAAAGATTTTATTTTTTAAGAGTAGATTAAGATTCATAGCAAAATTTAGAGGAAGGTGAAGGTACAGAGATTTCCCATTTCCCGCCTTCCTCCACGCATGCACACACGCATAGCCTCTCCCGTGTATCACTCCCACACCAGAGTGATACAGTTGTCACATCTGATGAACCTATGTTGATGCATCATCATCCAAACGCCATAGTTTCAATAGAGTTCACTCTTGGTGTTGTACATTCTGTGGGTTTGGACAAATGTATAATGACATGTATCCACCACTATATCTATACAGAATGTTTTCGCTGCCCTAAAAATCCTCTGTGCTCCACGTATTTGTCCCTCCCCCTCCCCCCAACCCCTGGCAACCGCTGATCATTTTACCGGCTCCATAATTTTGCCTTTTCCACAAAGTCTTGACTCTCCACTGGACCTCCTTCAACACCATGCCAGCAGGGAAGGGGTGGGTCACCCCATACTGCCAGTGGGGGATGGAGGTCCAGTCTCCTCACATGGTCTCCACTGACACTGCTGGGGGGTTGTTCCTTGCTGTTCTTTGGGTGGCAAGGTCTCTAGCTGGTTTCAGGGTCTTACGTTTGCTTTATATAAAATGTCCAGAGTGTCTAGTTGTACTTAGCAGTCAGAATAGAGAAAAGTACACCTGCTTCATCTTCCGGGAAGCAGAAGTCCTCAGCAAAAGTTTTTAAAATTTTATAACACTGACTATTGTCAAATATGTGAGGAAATTGGTACTAGGAGTATGAACTTTTTCAAATTTTAGTGAGAGCAATTTGATAGTAACCATCCAAAAATTTTGACAAAATCAGCAATCCTACTTGTAAGGATCTATTCTACACAAATACTAACATGAGTACATAAGGAATAAAGATGCTTATCTTAGCATTGTTTGTTACAGGAATAATAATTAAAAACAACTTATCAATAAAGGGAGAAATGGTGAAAAATATTAGTATCCATCAGTGAAATTCTACGTAGCCATGACTTTTTAAAAAGTGAGCTGCAAAAGTGAATGTATAGCATGTTCTCATTTTTCATTCAAAAACTGTTGAGTGATCTTTTCATGTTGCTTAAAATTGGCAACTAAGACTAAAAGCTATGGATAAGCGGCGTTAAGTATCCTGTTCTACAGTGACGCCCTCCAAGGAAGCTCAAACATTTAGGGGCCAACATCTCTACTAGGGCTTATGAACAACCGGGCAGACTAGCTCTGCTGCTTCCCATCATTATCCCAGGGCACCCATCCCCCCACCCCCGCATCCTCCATCAATCATCCCCTCAGCGCTCCCTTACAGCCTCTAAACGGAAGACCTGGGGATAGTGGTAGGGTAGGGAAAAGTCTTTGGAGTCGGATGCTGTTGGCTCATGTGGAAGCTCTGACTATTCTCCGTTGGCTTCCCAGGGAAAAAAGAAGGGGAATGCTTATTCAACCTCCACCATCAGAGAAATAAGTTCTTGACTAGAGTAGAGGAAGAGATAAGCCAGACCCCCTTCTCTTCACTCCAACCCAAGTCAGTGACTTGGTAGAAGATCCAAAGAGCAAGCCCATCACGGGTCCTTGGAGCCATGGGCCACAGCTAGTGCGGGAGATGAGATTGACATTAGATATAAGATTCAAGTTTTAAACTGGATAACACTGAATTTGTCTTTTAATAACAATGTTGGAAATGCTGTGGTACCTGCCCAAGATATCGCTAGGGATCTGCTCCGCATTAGGAAAAGGAGATTTGACAAAGCACAGTAGTGGTAGAAAAATGAAAATTGGTCTATGTTTCTATCCCTGTGAAGTTAAAACTGCTAACCAACATATGACATGCATATGTATGTATATATGTATGTCTATGTATATATTTGTTAGTCTATATGTGTATATTTTCTCTAAGCAAAGAAAACTGTTCTGCAGGCTCTGCACTCCATTATTAACAGTGGTCACGCACTGGCATATATAAAGATGAAATTTATAATAACCAATATATTTTTAATTTGAGAAATAAAAATTTTCCTTTATAAACAATGGGTGAACACCCTGTGAGTTCCAGCCAGATGAGAAAATGCCCGTAAGTTTCATAAAGATGAAAAAGATGTCACCACTGGATGAGAATAAATCTTTCATCTTTGTACCTCACACATCCCAGTGCTCTGACCACCACCCCCCATCTTGATTAGCAAGCAGTGCTCTTTTGCCTAACGAATCCCTAGGAGGATGACCATGTGTAGGTCGTTTTCAAAGTCTGAATCTCTGGAGGACGGGTTGTGGGGGCAGGAGCTGGGCTGAAGTGCCAGGGCCATCCTCTCAAGGCCATCAGGGCCACGGTCTCTGGCCCCCCTTGAGCCAGGGTTAGCGTCCCCTCCTTCCTGTTCGGTTGACAGCTGTCGCTCTTGTGCTTGAACCAAGGTCAGCTTCTTTGGAGAGCTGACTCCCTCTTCTCCCATGGGTTGCTGCCGCCTCCCCTGATGACCTTGAGATAGTTTCCTGGTGTTTTTTTCACACTAACTGTAGGACATTTCCTCTTTTTGGTGACTCGCTCTTAAAAAGGGGGCTCTCACAGCGCAGTGATTTGATCTCCTGGGAGACGGTCATTCCAGCCGTCAGAGGCTGGTTCAGAGGATGATGGGGCCCAGTTTCTCATTCTCCCTGGAGCAAATGCTCTTTTCCACAGCCACACCCCGCTGCGCAGTTGGGCCCACTCCACTCCGCTCTTTTCACTCAAGGTGGTGTTTTTCTTTCGGCCTTCACTGTCCTCCCTCCACTGCAGATTAATTTGGGGACCTGCAGGTTACCAGGTCTGTATAGCTCTCAACTCCAATTGTAAACAGAGTTCAAGTTATTGCTCACAGGCCTTCTGAGCTCCATGCAAACCAAGATCATCTGTTCTACCCGTCCCTCGATATTTCATGAGAGTAAAGTTAATTATGAAGCAAACGTGACCAGACCATATGGGGACCTCGAAGGGCTGGTGGTGCCTGACTCCTGCTGACCACAACTCAGTA
The DNA here is from genome assembly GCF_021613505.1 of Equus quagga. Lineage (NCBI taxonomy): Eukaryota > Metazoa > Chordata > Mammalia > Perissodactyla > Equidae > Equus > Equus quagga. The sequence goes on from NC_060277.1 coordinate 4,077,841, forward strand.
GTTACACAACCCAAATGCTGCAGAGGGAAATAACTTGTCTTCCAGAGCAATCCTTGAACACTTGCGGGAGCAGAATCTTCTCTCTCTCTCTCTCTAAGCTGTATAAGTAAATTAGTAAAGCTACCAAGACCTGGTTTGAAAGTGACCTGGAAAAATATCAATGAGACATCTTTGACAAAGATTTAGAAAATAATATTCAGTGCTCACAAGGGTTCATTGTAATGTGCTTTCCTATACACTGCTAGTGAGAGTTTGAATGGGCAGACTTTCTGTGAAGCAATTCTGCAATATTTTTAGATTCTTCTAGGAATCTATCCTAAGGAGTAATCTGAGAGGTAATTAAAGATGTATAGATGAATAAGGATGTTCAATGCAGTATTACTTATTACAGGAAAAACTGGTAACAAATGTCCAAAAATAAGTTATGGTTTATGCATTAAATGGAATTTTGCCCAATCTTTAAAAACAGTATATCCCCCCTAACATTGTATACTGTGGCAAAAACTTATTTCATATTATTAAGAGACAAAAAGGATATAAACTGTATCTATGACATTAACATAATTTTGTTATATTTATCAATCTGTCTCTCTGGAAGCAAATCTTTTCTTTTCAAATGCTTTGAAATGGGGGGCCTCCCAGTGGCGGAGTGGTTAAGTTCGTGCACTCTGCTTTAGCAGCCCAGGGTTTCGCCGGTTCGGATCCTGGGCATGGACATGGCACAGCTCATCAGGCCGTGCTGAGGTGGCATCCACACGCCACAACCAGAGGCACTCACAACTAGAGTATACAACTATGTACTGGGGGGGCTTTGGGGAGAAGAAGAAGAAAATAAAAAAGAAGATTGGCAAGAGATGTTAGCTCAGGTGCCAATCTTTACAGAAAACAAAGCAAAACTAATGCTTTGAAATAACCATAGATTATTTTTATTATCAGAAAAAAATAATAGAATCTGTTTTAATTTGGCAGCAATCTGTTTTGGGAGTTCCTGGTTTGGGGGTTAAATCTTTTCCTGAGAGGCATACAGGATGAAATTTTTTTTTAGGGATGGAATGGAAAGGCAAAAATTCAGAAACAAGTTCACTCCCACTGCCAATACCTGCACAATCATGACAGTTTTCATTTTCTCGTATTCTCCCTCAGCCCTTGCCCAGTTGATCCAAAAGGGGTGATGACGTAAGTGAGTGGAGAAGAGAGAAACTCATTCATCTCAACCCCTCATTCTCTTTATAGCTCAGTGGTTAGACTTCCCTATGTGGCCAAGAGAAAAAACAGTTAAATGGAAAATTCAGTCCAAGCAGGAAATTGCTGGTGGGGCGTAAAATGAGAAGCAATTTGGCAATATGTGTGAAGAGCCGAAAATGGGTCATGCTCATTGGCCCAGAATGACCTTCTACTTCTGGAAGATGCAGACAAAAATCCAAGATGGGCGTCATGGCCTGAAGTGAAATAGTACAGAGCTAAAGGCAATCTAAATATCTGCAAATCAGGGGATGGTTACCTAGATGGTGGAGAGAGAAAAAAAATGTGATAAAATATTAAATTTACTGAAGGTGACAGTCTTCCAAGAGTCCCATGCCCTTGGGCCATCATTCTTATCTTTTCAGCCCCATTTTGCTTGTCCACTTGGTGGAGATGAGCCCCAGACCAGGGTCAGAACAGTAACTAAATAGACGTGAACACATCATTTGTTTTTGAATTTTCTCTAACTATTATATAACGTGTGGAAAAAGAAATTGTTCTAATGAGAGAGTCTTAGAAGAAATCTCATGCTTTTCTTAGTTCTGACCATCAGGGCCAGCAGAGGTCCCAAAATTGGTCATGGTACCGACAATGTCTGGGACTTCCTACAACATCCAGCTCAGACTGGTTGGGCATTTATCCTGCCAAACACCAGCAGTTTGGCTCAAAAACCACAGGATGTTTTTCTAGAGTCATGACTTTTTTGTTTAATGCTGAAAAGAACTTTAGAAATCTTCTTGCTGGTGAAGAAATCAAGGCACAGAGAGATTAAATGATTAGCTCGGGGTCAGAGCAACGAAGTGGCAGCGCCCCCAAAGCTCAGGCCTGGCTACGAGCTTCTGAAAATATCACTTTTAAAAATGCTTATTCTAATAAATTAGAGTGTACCTGATATGAAATATTGAGAAAGATAGTATAAATTACATATAATTTGTGAACTGATTTATAAGATTCAAAAGAAAAGAAAAAGCAAAAGACAGGTTCTGGAGACAAAATGCTTTGGCAAGTTTGTAAGTTGCTTGAGGGGAAGGCCCTGAGACGGAGCAGAAGGCTTGGCAGGCGGGGGAGGAATCACAGAGCTCACTCTTACAGGGCACGGCTGACTCGGACGATCCATCAGTCATAGTTTTGGCGTTGATGTCCCAGTAGTGAAGGTAGTTTCTGCTCATGCACCTATCATATCCTGAAATTTGTTTGCTTAGGACCAAGAGTACGTTTGCAAAATGGCGGCCTAGATCAGTGTGGCAGAATGAAGGCCTGCCTTAGAGTGCCCATCTCCAAATGACCTGAGATCCAATTTTAGCCTCAGGAAAATAAAAGCCTCCGGGACCACCCCCTTGGATGTGGAACAGGACTTCTTGAAATCACTTCTCCAGATATTTGCCCATGGCTGGGAGACTGGTTAGTCTGGGGTAGAGGCAGCTGGGGAGTGCTCCATGTTGTGCTATCTGTGAATGACAGGCTGGTCTGTCCATAACCTGGTGGTTAGAAGGTGACTGGGCAGCCAGCATGTCCTGGTAGCCCACTCTTCAGGAAAACGTCACAGCTGGTGCTTTTCAGAACACAGGCTGCCTTGCTCTTCCAGGCTGTTGCAGAGAAGAGACCCTGTAACTACTGGAAAGGAAACCCCAAGCTGGAGGTCAGGAAGGCGTCATCTTATCTATTTCCAGTGTGTAAGACAGGGTCCTGCATACAGTGGACACCCAGCGACGAGGCATGGAATGAGCTACCGCATGTCATCATTCTACATTTTCTCGTATCTAAAATTGTGATGCATCTTAACATTGGTCTCTTTGTTTGAATTATCTATATTGTTGGTATTATCCATGTTGGGTTTAATCGCCATAAAAATCTCTTTAAGCAGATTATACTCTGATTCAACATCAGAAAAATGTTATTTTGTTTTATAAATAATAAATATAAATATTTTGTTATACACAGAAAGGAATGGAAATAGAGAAGCAATGTGTAGGAACAAAAGTATTTATCACTGGAGAAATATCCATAACTCTGTATTTTCTTATAAAGCAACATCCAAGTGCTTTACAGATGTAAGGAAAGAAGTAAACCACAGGTAGACGACCCTGTTTCACGTTGTTACTGAGACACACGCAACAGATGGCCTATCACAGGCGGTATTAGGTTCCTGTATCTGCCATAATAAATGAGCACAAACCTGGGGCCTTAGCATGACAGAAACTTATTCTGTCTTAGCTGGCGGCCAGCAGTTCGACATCAGTTGGACTGGGTGGAAGTCAAGGCGTCAGCATGGCCCACCCTCTCTGGAGGTTCTAGGGCGAAATCCACTCCTTGTCTCTTCCAGCCTCTGGGGGCTGCATCACTCCCATCTCTGCCTCTGTCTTCACCTCACCTTTTCCTCTTCTGTTTTTCAAATCTGCCTCCCCCTTTCTCTTATCAAGACACTCGCAACGGCATTTAGGGCTCACGCACATAATCCAGGAGGCTCTCTCCATCTCAGCACCTTTAACTGAATCACATCCGCAAAGACCCTTTTTCCAAATAAGGTGATGTTTACAGTCTTCAGAGGTTAAGATCTCATATCCTTTGGGCCACCATGCAGCCCACTACACATGCCAAGCAATGCAACCGGAGTCAGAAAAACCTCCAAATTTCTAAGAATAGGTAAAAGAAAGTTTGGTGTGACTAATTTATGTTGGTATTTTCTTTATGCTCCTTCTGACAAAATCAAGAAAGGGTCAGCATTGAAACTTGCAGAACACATATCAGTGGCTTGGAATAAAATCACAGGGACAACAGAGGAGAACTCTTCTGCGGAATGTGCTTAATAACCCTGAGGACCAAATTGGGGGGTTTCACTAGATACTGTATTCTAAGTGGGAAATGATTCAGAAGGGCTAGTCTCTGAATATGAAAAAGTTTTAGGAAGACATAATATAGCAGATTAATTATAAAAGTGGCCCAAATCTCCATCCTTGTCTGCATCCATGCTCTATGCAGCGTGACGTTGCAGCTTCTCCCATCAAAAGGTCGTGCTCTGTGACTGGCATTAGCCCATGGAATACAGTCAAAGTGATGCTATGACAGTTCTCATCCTAGATCCAAGAAGTCTTGTGAGCTTCTGTTGCCTCCCCAGTCGCCCTGGGAACAAGTACAAGCTGGCCTAGTGGATGAAGAGAGACATGCGGCTCATTCACTCTCATTACCCCAGCCAACAGCCAGCCAGCCACCCACCCACATGTGAGTGAGGCTATCATTGACTGGTTAGCCCTCAGACAAATTGCCATCCAACCACATATATATGAGCAAGTCCAGAGAGAACAGCAGAGCTCCGCCCAGATCAGAACCGCACAACTGACTTGTGAGCAATAACAAATGCTTTTTGTTTTAAGCCACCAGGTTCTGAGGTAGTTTATTATGTGACACAAACTAACGGATACATAATAGGCGGAAAATCACCAGATTTTAATGACAGAGTGAATAAATAGTTCTAAATAATTTAGACTCTGAATATGAAACAGTTTTTGGAATATTTAACTAACTTATTTTGCTTATAATATCCTTTTATGTGTCCTTAATGGTGATAAGAGTATAAAAACGTATACTTATAAAGGAGTCTAAAAGAGATGTTTAATAAGTATAGAATAAAAATTCTAACTGTAGGGGCCGGCTCTGTAACAGAGTGGTTAGGCTTGCGTGCTCTGCTTCTGTGGCCTGTGGTTGGCCGGTTCGGATCCTGGGCCCAGACCTATGAACCTCTCAGCAAGCCATGCTGTGGCAGCATCCCACATACAAGAACTAGAATGACTTACAACTAGGATATACAATCAGGTCCTGGGGCTTTGGGGAGGAAAGAAAAGAGGAAGATTGGCAACAGATGTTAGCTCAGGGTCAATCTTCCTCACCAAGAAAAAAAAATTCTAACTGTAAAAATCATTATGACATGTTTTTATTGGAAGTCTTTCTTTCTATTTTAGGGTTATAACTGTCCTTAATTTCTTTTATCTTGAGGACTCTCTTATGTTCAAGGCAGGAGGAACCAATTTCAGTTTCAATGAGATACAATAATTCTGTACTGAGCTTTCTGTCACTTATCCACTATATAATTTTTGGTGATTTACTTCTCTTCTCTGAGTTTCAGTTGCCCTATATGAAAAATGGAGATGATAATACCTCCTGGTCAGGGTTGTTTTGAAGATGAAATATGAGAGTGCATATGAATGTGCTCTGTGTAACGCAAATGGATGAAGAAAATTAAGAAGGCTGAATCTATGCAAGTTAGCATTACTTCTAAATATGCCCAATGATAATATTTTATTGGCTAAAAAGTGGTGGTGATCTTCTCAATGAAATGTTTCTATTCCATGAAGTAGATCATTTTAGGTTATATGAGTACGTTTTCTGGCTGTTATTATCCCTACCCCATACCCACATCATAGACACAACAAGACCTGTGAACATAACCTTTCCCCAAACACATGTTGCTCACCATTGGTGCAGCAGAATAACACTAGGCGGCCCATATGCAGACACCCCAGCCCTGATCACATTAGATGACATCCTTTGCAAACAGATTTAGGATTCTTGTCTCACCCAGAGCCTCCATCTCAAAAAAACTGCCCCCAAGAGCAGCCAACCTGTTCACCCGTCCCCAGCTAACCACAGCTAAGGGGACAAGATGCATGCGACTGACCTGAAGAATTTAATCAGAGCCCCTTAGAACACGTCTATAGTAGTACTGATCTTGAGAATTCAAATTAAGAGATGCTGAGACTGAAATTTGGATAGTGGAGGCTGCAGTTGGTTCTTGTAGAACTGAGGCCATAGTCGCCAACCTAACGAAGCAAGCCCGTAAGAAACAGAAAGTTCAGGAGGAGTGGAAAGTGAGCCAGCACAGAAAATCACATTGCAGAGGAGGAAATGCAAAAGACGGGCAGAGAAAGAAGAGCTATGGGCCCCGAGAGCCCCAGAGAGAGAGAGAGGGAGAGAGAGAGAGAGAGGGAGTTTCATTCCTGACTTTCAGTTTCCCAATACATTTTCCCAGTGTTTATTTTCTGCCTGGAGATGTCAGCCAGATTCCTTGGCCTATCTTTACAATGCCTCATTCCCCTTTTTATTTGAGCCAGTTCGAAGGGATTTTTGTTCCTTGTAACCAAATGACCCCTGCTGGTTTGAAAAATTCCCCTGGGTTTAGAGATGACTTGGATTTTTTTTTTTTAGTCCTTAGTGGGGGGAGAGAAAAAAATGCTTGTTAAGAAAAAAAAAATGGTGGAGGAAGGAGCTATTGAGTGGGTGATGGGTGCCTGAAAGTCAGAGATCCTGGGCAGCAGAAGATGGTGTTATGCATATAAAGTGCAAAGGAAGAAAAAGAATTCTAGATCAGGGGCATTAGTGAACGAGCCCAGGAACCAAACAGAGAAGTTTAGAGATGACTGGTCCCCAGTGACGGTAAGAACGCTCAAGGGAGACGAACATTGTTGTGAAAGACACAGCACTGTATATGGGCCCTTTCTTGGGCTTTAGTGCTAAGGAAAGAATCCATGTGTGGTGAGGACCAATGTTTCAGGTTAATTTCCCTTCAACAGCACTGATGGTGATTTTTTCATTATACATTTATTTTTATTATGGAATAAGCGTCTCTTACCAAATTCTAAAATTAAAATTAGACAATATATTTGAGCAAACCTGTGGTCCTGGCAATGCGACATGAACTTACCTAGAAGACACAGGCATCTCTGAGGAGCTTCTTATGAAGTCTTCAAGGACTTACCATGCTCCTGTCACTGTGCTAGGGGCTGAGGAAACCTAGGTGAAATGGCCAGACACCTGCCCCACCCTGGTGGAGCCAGCGAAGATAGATACAAACTAAGTAAACACACAGAGAAATCATAGAAAATAACACCTGTTATTGATCAGATGATAAGGGCTGAAATACAGAATTAGGAACAGGGTCCACTGCGGACAAAGCCGTGAGGTCTCACTAAAGAAAGAAGAGACCTAATGATAACCGGTTTTAATCATACTCAAGATGACTTGAAGCGATTGCATTATCACAAGAATTTAATAACTGCTTACTATTGGCTAGATAACTATTGAGGGGAAATGCACATCATTCTTTCAGGCACTTTGTGAGATAATGACCAGAAGAAGGGGAGAAGGGGGAAAGACAACCAAAATTAATTAATGCCTATCATGTATCAGACATTCCCACTTACATTAGCTTACCAAAACGGTCATTGCTATACCCGTTTTACAGATGGAAGAAGCAAGGTCCTGAACAGTGGAGTATCTTGTTCAAGGACTCAGTCAAAAGCTCTTTCCACTCTACCATCCACCAGTAGTAGATCTAACCTGCGCCTGCTAAAGGCAACAAATTATCTCCCCACCACCAACTGGATTAATCTTAAAATAAGGTCTTGTGAACATTTTATTCTTATAAAGTGTCTCCAATTATTTCCACTATTCAAAGCACCTTTTAAGTTGATGATTCCTACCTAAGGGCCATATAAATTCAAAACTGATAATGTCTTCTTCTGTTTCATCTGAGCGTCAGGGGTGGCAGGTCAAACATCCCCCCGCCCCCCCCCCGCACCCCGCCCCAGCTGATGCCATCTACTTCTGGCAAGTCAGCTTGCTTTATTCTTTCCTCGAGTATGCGCCTGAACTTCAACGTAGGAGGTTCAGTTTCAACTGAAACTCTGGCAACAGCCCCACTGTCAATTTCTTTGCTCCGACGCCCTCCGTCTTATCCACTTTCTTCCCCGCAGCCGCAGAGGGTTAATGATTCACTCGTGATCCGGCCTTCATGGAGGTGCCAGGCATACTCTGGGTGCAAAGGATGAAGTGACGTGTCTCTCTAGGAGTCTGGTCTCAACCGGGCGACATTCTAAACGGTGCTCCCTCAGCCCTGCCCACCCCTTTCTCCTCCCTCTGCCCTGGGAGGGGATCTTGAAGCCGGGTCCTGGGAGTGGTTAATCCTTCCGTGAGCAGGCCGGAGGGTGGACCGGCGGAGGCGGCCAGATCTAAAGATCAAAGGCGCGTCGAGCCAAGACTCCTGGAGGAAGCCAGAGGGCCCTCCAGGACGCCGCTGGCACCGCGCGTTTCCAGGGGCCGAGCCAGCACTGGGAGAGGAGGATGCAAAGCTAGGAAAGGAAGTTGGGCTCGCCAACCGCGCGGGGCCGGCAACCCCCCTCCCGGGCCGCGCGGGGTCCTAACCCTGGAACCTTCGGCTGGCGGCGCGTCCACGCAGGGCCGGTGGGCAGCGGCCCCCGCTCCCGGCGGTGTCGGAAGTACCAGAGTACTAGGGTCCCCGGGAGGCTGTGTAGACTGGGCTCAGAACTCGGAGCCTCCATCCTCCTCCCCTAAACTCCTCTCGGGGCTGGAAAAGCAGAAAAGCCGCGGAGGGGACGTTCCCACCCGGCCTCTCGGCTCGGGCCTCCCCTCCCGCGGGCCTCACCCGGCGACCACCCCTCGCCGCTGCCCCCCAGCCCCAGGCCGACTGCCTAGGAGGCCGACTGCCTAGGAGCCCGATGCACCGGGCCCCAGACCAGCGCGGAACCTTCGCTGGCCTGGCCTGGACCGGGGGACCCTCTGCGCAACGAGGAGCCGCAGGGGGCGCCAGTCCCGGACGCCCAGATCTTTCTACCACTTAGGGGTCGCAAGAGAGCCAACAGCAGCTGGGCTCTAATCCCCCCAGATCTTTAACTCATTACCTGATGAAGTCTGTCTGAGGGCAGAAGCGTGCGTACACCAGGGTCACCCAAATCTCTTGTTTTCTGAGGACAGTGGTTTGACGTCCAGGACTGGTATTTAAGCATTAAGAATACACTGCATGCCACGTGGAGTGAACAGAAAAGTGGATGAAACTGGAGGCCAGAACATGCAGCCTCTTAAAAAAAAAAAATCAAGTATTTTCTTTCCCTCTGCATTAACTTCTTTTGTTTCTCTAATGAGACATCCCAAAACAGCGATTCTCAAAAGTGTGGTCCCTGGACCACACCAGCCGAGTCAGCATTGCTCGAGAACTTGTTAGAAAGGCAAATTCCGGGTTCCCACTCAAGACCTTTTGAATCTGGAACTCGGGTGGGTGGAGCCCACAAGCCTTCCAGGTGATTCTGATACACACTGATAACCACCAGCTCAAAAGTCCCCTTGGGCAGTGTTTCCTACTTATTGCTGCATATAACCAGCGGCTACCAGACTCGGTTTACCACTGCTCTGTTTAGAAAGTGTCTCAGGTTTGATAGTGGGAAAACCTGCTAGAAACACAATGAATTGCTTGAAAATCATACAAGCAATCAGTGAGAGAGAGAGAGAGAAAGAGAGAGAGAGAGAGAGACGTTCCCAGCTACAGTCCAGTTTCAAGATCCATCTGCTCCTCCTGAGAACTCGCAGACACGCTTATTTGCAACACTTCATTCTCTTTCCAGGTTTCTACGACCTGCTTCCGTTGTTCTCCCGATTCTTCTTTTTTTTCCCCTGGTTCTTTCTGAAACATTTTCTAAGACAGTTTTCATAACCAAGAGGTCACAGACAGGACACTCCCCACCCCTCACCCCTATCTGGCTTGTGGCAAAGGGGGTCCTCCAGTCCTTCTGAGCCACTAGCCTCCTATTCAAATCGAGACACACCAAGGACCTGGCAAGCTGGTGGTGGCGCCCTGCTGGGGCAGACCGGGGGAGAGCAGCAGTCACAGGGCAGTGGACCTGGCGGGCACGGGGTCCTGATCTGGAGTAGGAGAAGGGCCCAGGGGGAAGGCGAGATGTTTAGACTGTGGATGTGCGTGTGGAGGAGTGGGGGCAGTCATGCTGTCACTTTCCTGGGGCTGGAGGTAGCCACAACCCAGTTATTCAGTGCTGTCTGTGAACAACCTTGGGGTGCAGCGTGTGGAGGCCCCAGGCTGAGGCCCCGGTGGGCGGGGCTTCCAGACACCCTGATACCAGCATAGCCCTTCACGGTGCTGGTCCCAGGCCCTGTCTTTGCTCTCTGAATGTTTCTGGATTCTAGATTTCCAGAAAATAGGCATGTTGGCAGAAAGCTCTGGACGAATTTGGAGAACATTGGGGAGGTGTAAAGGTGAGAAAAAGAGAGAGAGAAATTGTAATGTTCAACATTGCGTTATGGAAGAGAGGTGTTTTGCTTCGTGCAATGAAAAGGCCATCACCTGTACCTTACAAATATATACCCTTTTGAGCTTCCTGCATAGACTCTTCCCGTTTGGGTCTAGGCGGCTCACCAGCTGCCACTTAGTAAAAGTAACCGATCTTTGCACGGATCTTTTCCTTTACAAAGTGCACAAATACCATCTCAGTTGAGCCCCACTAAAGCTTTGAGAGGCGAAAGAGGAAAAGCACGAGTTATGAGTATTATATTATCATTATCACATTTATCCCCATTTTCGAAGATGAGAAAACTGAGGATCCAGGCCCTTTCAGGAAAAAGCTAGGCGTGGAACTAGGGCTTAAAGCCACACGAACCGTATTCATAGCCTCATGCTTAATTTAAGCAAAGGCTTCAAATTTTAAGTAGGAGGTGTGAGGACTTTTAAAAAATCCTTTTGCAGTTTAGGGTCATCAGAATGAGCAAGCAGAAGTTTTTTTCTCTACGGGGCCTCCTGCGTCGAGTGCTCAGAATTCTGAGCATTTGGTCTGTAAAAACTTGAGTGGGAGCTCGAAAACTTGCTTAGCTTGAAATGCAGACGACTGAGTGGCGCTGGGATTCATCCCCGGCTTGAACTCAGCATGGGGGAGGCGAGGGCCCCGTTTCTCCAGTAGACTGAACGAACACGCGAATTTGGGGAAAGTGGAGGTGGCCAGAGCTTGAAATGCGCTCTTGAAGGTCAAATGTGGGGTGGGGGGTGGGGGTGTAGACTAATACCTTAAGAAGTTCCACGACTCAAGTGCGAATGAGGAGCACGTGGATGAGGAGTCACCGACGTTCCCAGCCCTTGGAGAGTGGAGAATCGCGCTTAGTACCCTGGTGACTATCACTGGCAGAGAACATCCCCGGGGCCACAGTGGTTCCCTCCTCGGGGCTAGCACCGCCGGCTCCTTCCCTGACAGCCAGGCGGAGGGCTCCACCCGCTAAGCCGCGTTCTGGTCGGAGGTAAGCGCGGGAGGGGGAGCGGGGAAGCTCTTACTCCAGGTACCAAACTGAGCCGAGAAAAAGAAAAAAAAAAGTCGAAAGCAAGAGCAAAAGAAGCGGAAGTTTCAAGGCCCTCTGCGAGGAATAACAGTATAAATAACCGAAGACGTCTTGTAAACACTGCGGTCATAACCCCGAACATTAAACAGCCGCGGTGGCATCTGGCGCATCGGCCGCCGCGGGCTGCGCTGGGGCAGCGAGGGAACCCGGTCCCAGGCTCCTCGGCCTCGTCTCTCTGTTTATCTCAACTTAATCTTCCCCAACGAGTTGTTCCGTAGCCTGGAAGATGTTTAAATTAAAACCCAGTCCGCCGGAAGTCGTGGCGGGGAGCTGGGCTCACTGGCTGACGGTCGCTGAAAAGCAGGCGTGCGCGGTGTTAGAAGTAATTCATTAATTACTGATAAGAAATGTGTGATGCATGTCGCAGCACTTGGAAAATGGTAAAACGCATCCTAAAGGTTATGGAATTTACATTTTTACAGCTCCCAGCATTTCTTCACTGATTTGCAATTTTACGTTGTTTGGGTTCAGGTCCGCGCCTGGAAAATTCTAAAACATGGAGTTGACCTTCCTGCTCGTGTCAGCAATTATACTGTGCAATACATGAAAATCGGATTTTTCGTTTCTGGTGTGTTTTTCCCTTGAACTGTGTAACTGTTGATAACTTTGATCCTGCCCTTTCTTTGTTCACAGTCACCTTATTTCTGTCTTAAAAGTGACCTGTGAATCTGAGAGACTAGAGTTTCTTTTGGAGGTTTCAGCCCAAAATATGATCTGCACCCTCACATGAAAATCGCACTGAATCCTTTTCTATCTCTAGAAGTTTAGATTGGGGTTCAGAAGAACCACTTTTATTATCAAACTTCCCCATAGTTCCCCACTTTTCTATTCCAAATAAATTTTTTAAAAATCACACCAATGTCGGGGCTTTTAGTAATATAAAGAAAGATTTATTTTCGAAAGTAGCAAAACTTGTTTGAAAAAAATATATCTTTAAGTGAATTACTTTATAAATGTGACTGTCAAAGTCAGCTATTCTATGACCTACATTTTACAACATATTGTACAAAAGATACACATTGATAGGCTCTTATTATCTATTTATATATTTATAATTACATATTGCACTTGGACCAGCAAGGCTCGCAGAGTCATTCACGGTAGAAGTTAATAAAGTTAAATAGGTGGGAATCTGTAAGGACAGTTGATCTCCTCTGGTTTGGAAACGAATCTCCTCGTCGCAGTAAAGTGTTCTCGCGGGGTGGGACAGGGAGAGGAGCGTTGCGAGGGAGAAGCAGAGACAGAGAGCAAGGAGGGCAGCGCTCGCCCTCCCGAGGCCCGCTCCCCCCGGGAGCGCGCCTTTCCCAGACTCGCACCTCCAAGGTCAGGACGCCGTGGTTCCGCATAAGCGGCTCGCGGTCACCACTTCTTTCAGGTCGTTCTCGGGTTTCCCGGCCACCATAAAGGGCCACGTCTGCAGGAGAGAAGAGGGTGGAGGAGGTAAGCGGCCGCGGAGGAGGGGTGGGATGGGCTGGGAGCCTGAGACGGAAGGAGAGGGCGCAGTGGGGGCAGGCAGTGAGGCGCAGAGACCCGTTATCTCTGCAATTTCCTCGGCGTGCTGGCGCGCCCCGTGGCTGGATAAAGCAAACAGCAGCGTTGGCGCCAAATCACAGCTCCTTGGGGTGGTACAGCAAAGAGGGGGGCTCATACTGGGTTCGAAGTGAAACGCAAGAGAGGAGGCCTTTGGGAAGCCCAAAGTGGCTCGTGCTGTGGCACAGCCGGGAGGCAGATGTCACTGTGAGCAGGACCAGGGAAGCCCAGATGGACCTCGCGCCTGCTGGGCACCAGGTTCGAGGCGAAGCGTCCCCCTGGCCCCTATTCCGAGGCCGTGCTCAGGTTTCCCGGCCCTCTGGCTTTCATCCTCATCGATTTCCCTACCGCCAACTTTCATTTCCTCCATCACAAACACGAGCCTGGACCACATTTTCTAAATTAACGACTGGCTCTTAAGAAAACAAAAATACTGCTAATAAAAGAATATACAGGCACATTTTATTTAGGAGCATCTTCCTACTGGACTGAGCAACCACAGATTTCTCTTCCCATCTCTGTGAGCTCACTTAAGTTTCTTACTCAAAGATGAAGGCAGCAGCAATTGTAAATGAAGGCACTATTTTCATTTTAGTTCCAGATTTTAAAACGCTATTTACTTATCTCATTCGAAAAATAAACTTTTAATTGGAGGGAGAAATATTTTTTCAGGGCAAAATGTGGTTTTGCATTCTCTCTCCCCAGTTCCTGAAACTAACTCAGTGAGAAGACAGTTCAGATCTTCAGACCTCTCACTAGTGTTGGGCGATAAGACGACTTTTAAGAGGAAAACCTCTCCTTCTTATCATACATAAACAGAGGTGCTAGTAAGTTGTCCTTGTTGTTTTTCTTTGGAGTCTGGAAGTTTTAAAATGTATTAAATGAAATTAATCAAATAAAAAGGAATTAGAATATATTCCTTAAACAGTACAGCGCATTTGAGAAAATATAGACTCAGTGAGCATTACTTCTTAAGACAAAAAGTAACATGTTAAATCTTGGATGAGAGTGATCTATTTTAATATAATTTATTACACTAATACTAGTGAGAATTTACTGAGTATGCTGACATTTGCTGGAACTTCTGGGGTTTAAAAATATTGATCCACCTATAGGAGAAGAGCAGTAGTTGGAGACATACATGACTGTTATGAGGAGCATGAATGTGTCCATATCCAATGGTCCTAAATACACTTTGGGAAGAAACAGAGTTGGGTGTTCTTATTCGTAAGATTTAGAAGGGAAATTTATTTTCTACTCTTCACCTAAGAGAGGAATAAAGGGATTAATAAAATGCCTTCTGGGCGCGCAGCATCTTGTCAGTGCTCCCTGTCAGCACCAGCCCCTCCACGCCGGCCCTGATGGCGCGGTGCGCGGACCCTCCTCTTGGCCCGCTCGATGCACTTGGAAACTCCTAATTGGGCTGCCACGTCAAACACTCGAATAAATCACCCTGCTCTGGGCCTGCAGGGCCGAGAGTGGGGGCCGTGTGGGGATCTCCTGCGAAGGTCCCCGGAGGTGCTGGCTGGCGGTGGCCGAGACGCGTGGGTCCCGGGGCCGGCGCGCACACTGGCACCGGGCGGGCGGGACCCGGGGCGCGGGGTGGGCGGGGGCCGCGCGGGGGAGCTTACCAGGTTGACCGGGTGAATGTACCCGTTCTCATACTTGTCGTTAGCCAGGATCTGCCTCAAGTGGGCGATGTAGCTAGACGCCAGCCTGAGCGTGTCCAGCTTGGAGAGCTTGGTGTCCGGGGGCACCCAGGGCAGGGTGGTCTTGAGCCTGGAGAAAGCCTTGCTCAGCACCCGCATCCGCGCCCGCTCGCGCGCGTTGGCCGCGTTGCGCTGGACCTGCTTGCCCTCCTGGCTGACCCCGCTCAAGGGGCTCTTCTTGGTGGGCGCCTTCCTCCTCTTGCCCAGGCCGCCGCGGCCCTTCTGCGGAGACCCGGTCTCGCAGTTGGAGCTCTCCTCGGTGCTCTCGTTGGAGGTCACAAACTCCTTGTTCGAGTCCATTTTCAGCCCGTCGCAGTCCAGCATCTCCACCTCTTGAAGGTCCTCCACGTCGCTGAGGGAGCCGGTGGACATTTTGGGGGAGAGGATGAGAGAGAGAGGAAAGGGGGGGAGGAGAAAGAGAAGAGAGAGAGAGACCCCAACGCCAATGGGCCCCCAAGTGTGGAGTGTGGAGCAGCCACCTCGCGTTGGGAGCTGAAGCCGGGGGTCTGGTTGGGTCGCACACCCCTTCGCCTTCGCAGCGTTGTGAGAAGGAACCGCGAGGGCGTCTGCGGGAGGGAAGGAACCCGGCGCTCTGTTTCCCCACCCCCGGAGTCGTGGCCGTAGAGGAGTGTGAGAGAGCGCTGAGGAATTCGGTGGACACTAGGAATTTATCTGGGGAATAGAGAGGCGGATCCTTGCAGCCCAGGGGAGGGGCCTGCCGGGCCCCAGCAGCACTCTTAGACCCCTTTCACAGCGGAGGGAAACTCACGCACAGACCCTGATTTCCAACTTATAATGTAAATCAACTCATCGGCAACATGTGGAGACCCGTCACCTTCTTCTGCTTGGGCAAGGCCCCAGCCCCTCTGCCGGCCCATCTTCTACAGCCTACTTTCCCTCTTAAGAGATCATAGCTGGGCGTTGCTGAGAACTTTAGGAAAACGACCGGATTCTTTGCTCTTTCTGGGCCTTCCACCCACAAATCTCACAAGCCTCTCCCTGGCTCCCCACCCTCCCCAGAAAACACCAATTAAAGTCCAGGCAGGGATCTACTGTGCCTGCCAGCACCGTGAAAGACTCTATGGCTTTACCAAGACATCCTCACGCCTTAACTGGGGTCAGTTAAGAAAACTAGTGCTTATGCATCTTTAGGCTGATGGCAGAGAAAGTACCAAAACACCCGTCTGCATCTGGTCACTTTAAAGATATCAAGGAACAGCCTGCATGTACACAGACATGCTTGACCATTGCACACCACACGCACCCACACAGTTTAGTGCGAGTGGGGGGAATGAGAGAGTCACAGGTGTGTGTGGAAAGTATTTCCTTAGTTGATAATCTTTTCTTAATGAATTTAAAACTTTCTCCTAACTTTCTTTCTAGAAATGCACCTATTATTATCTTAAGAACCTGAGTTGCTCTCAGACTTCACCTTGCCTGGGGCTTCCTTGGCCTTCTACTTACATCCCCTGTGCTACAAGGGTTCCACAGGCCAAGCTGACATTACAGAGCACTGATCAGGATTATCCCTTTGGGGAACGTTCCTTTGCATCCCTAAGCCCAGCCTGGACCATGTTTCCTGGAGAATATGAAAATCTGGGGAGTGAGTGGAAGAGCAAAGAGAACCAGAGACCCAGGGGTTGACGGAATTGATGCCATGAAATTGGAGAGATTGAGTGCATGAATCTTTCTTACTCTTTCTTCTCCAGGTTGTTTTTCCTTGCAGTTAGGCAGTGAACACGAGGGGCTGAAGCAAAGTGTAAGAGCGGCTTCTCAGCTTCTGGCTCGGTGTCTGCACCCCTCTCCTACATTAAGATATCATATCTCTAATCCTGGCTCAGCTGGGAATTCGCTAACCTCCAACGTTTTGTTTTGTTAGCAGGGTCCTGTTTGCTTTCTCCTATGCTGTAAACTAAACAGATTGTCAGCAAATCAGTCTTTATTAATGAATTAGTGAGACGCCCCCCACCATAATATCTTTGCCCAGGATCCAAAATTTGTTACTCACCAGTGCAGAGATTTATGAGCTCCTTCATTTCTGTTGTTTGCGCAGGTGGAGGTTTAAATGACCATATCCACCACCAAGATTTATTGCGAGAGTGATTGATGTTATAAACCAGGAAAAGGACTCTTCCCACAGCAGGGATGACAGAAATATCAAGTTGAAGTTGCCTTTGTCCTTGTGCACAAATGACCCAGTACTACAACACAGAAAGTATAATAATTTAATCTGAGATCTAAGACAGCGTTAAGAGAACACCCAGCAGGCCTGTTAAACGTTTCCCCAGTGATTCCCAAACTGGATTTCTGTGATTTGCCCTCCCTTTTCTCAGTCTTGGTAAGACATGAAAGTTAAAGTTATTTTTAGACTAAAAGAGCTATGTGAAAATGGCATTGGCCAATACTTTGTGAAACATGTGTGTGTATGTGTGTGTGTGTGTGTGTCTACTGAGATATCTGCCAGATAACTACAAATAACTTATTTATTTGGGCTCTGCAATGAGATAATAATTAAGAATCAGAGCTATGGCCTTACCACATACCAGGCCATTAAGTTGTAAAGATTTTGCTTCTTGGAGCCACCCTTTTTGAGGGGAGGTTGGGTCTGGCTCTCTGCTACACCTTAGTTGGTGGGCTGCTCAGGCTGTTTGGGGACAGTAACAATCATAGTAATATGTACCACTGAATAGATTTCTGCCATCTGTCTACTTTTTCAAGGTCTGAAAACTTAAAAATAGCAATTTCTGGAAGGGAGCAAAACTAGTTTTTGTGCCTACAAATTACTTTATTTCAGATAAGCCAGAATTCAGTCCACTTATCCTGCAGTGATACATTTAGGCTGGGAAGGGCTGGTAGGTTAATAACGAACTTTGGGGTCTTCATAAAAACTCTACAAGGTGAGAGAAGCTACCTGTTTGGGAGCAAGATATGAAGAAGGCTGTTATTCAGGTATCTGGATGTGAAGTCTTGAAGAAAGTAGATTAGTATAATCATACTGTTTTTCTCTTGACCTTTTGTGTCTCTCCCTGCTCATAAATGCTAGGTACACATGGGTGGGGAAGTGACTTACTGTCGGATTCCACCGAAAAATCAGTGAAGCTGTAACTTAGACTGTGCCAAATTCTCCCAAAATATAAACTGTATTCTCTGAGAAAAGAAGCATTTTTGAGAAGCTGTGTTAACTCTTTCGATAACAAGAGAAGTAGTTTAAACATTACTGTTTTGAAGAACTAAATGAAAACTGGTGGTTTGAAAGCATGACTTAGTTACTAAAAGTTCTTACCTTACTTTTAAGAGAGAGTTTGTGCCCCAGAGACATCTGGTCAATTTGCCGCACACTTCTAACAATTTGTTTTGCAAGAAAGGCTATCTTTGAAAGATTTCAGTGCTAAGGAAAATTTATCTCCAAAAGTTGTAAAATGAAGATTAGGCGTGGAATGTGTCCTTGAACTTAAATCCTGGTTTATCAACTGATAAATTTTCAGGAAGTTCAAATTTGATTCAACTGCACTTGGATGGAATAATTTGCTTCCTTTTTTATGAGAAGGAAAACATCACAGGCTTCTTTTGAACTGACTTCATATGCCATCACATTCTCTTTCCCATAAACATAAAAATACGCCTTTCAATCCAAGTTTTAATCCTTGTCTGTACCCCCCACTATTTGGCAGAAGGCACACAGGCTGGCAACTTGGTGAAACAGCCAATTCTCTCTTTTTTCCTTCGCTCCTAATTAGCCCCTGCAGGTGTGTTATTGTCTTTGTTTGATGGCAGCTACCACCTCTTCAACAATGTGACCTTCTATGCAAATCGGTGCCTCTTTCTCCATTCGACATTGTCACTGTACCATTTGTTGGTGGTTGATTGCTTTCCATCTTCTGCTCATAAGCCCATTGAAACCTGACTCTATTTTACTACATTTTAACTTATTTTGTAAAGCAAGCATCGTCTCCCCTTTCTTGTTCCAAACTGTAATGGCGCTGGCCTGTTGCGTTTTGGCAGCCGCAGTGACGATAGCACCAGTCAGTGAGACTGGCGATGTGGGTGTTGCTGGTCTCTGTACCTGTGTCATTTATGACCAGTAATCAGACAGCCCCTTGATGTTCACCTAACCCCCAACTTCTCACATTTAATTCAATGAATTGTAGATCAGATGCCAGAACTCTAAGATGTAAAGCTGGCAAATAACAACAATTAAGTCCAAAGAAAGACTCATCATGGTTCTTTCGAGCCAAGAGGCAATCTCCCACCCCACGTGCTTGTGATGTAACTTTGAAGGCAGCCAAGGCTGTGCACACGAAGGACAGCTTTTACCTCACGGACCAGAGGGCTGAAGGAAACTCAGGCAGATGGTGAGCGGCAAAAGCGTTGCAAACCCAGTTTAATGTCCTCTTAAGTCTTCAATATGAGAATAATGTTATTAGACCTGCTCAATATTAGGAAAGAAGTGGCGGAAAACTGAGCAACTCTCCAGTCAGGCACCAGGTCAGAGTCTTTGCCTCCATCCTCCCATTTTATACAGAGTCTCTCCTTTCTGTTGTCACTACTGAAGGAAGAGCTGCTGTATGAAATGAAAATCTTATCAGAAATGTGTGCCAGAGACTTTCTGCCCATAACGATGAAGTTTTAGAGAAACTTGCTTGAGTGAAGACTTTTCTGTATCTTAATGTAAAGACTGAGAGCAAAGCCCCCCAAATTTTCCTAAAAAGAATAAATCTTGTGGATTCTATGAAAGATACTTGTAAAGCACTTATATGTTAAATATGGTTTACTGATGGCTATAAAACAGATGCGGGCCATCCTGCTGTCAGCCTCCTTGCTGTCAGGCTGGGAGAAGATGGCACCAGAATCCTTCTGGTGATCATCTCCTTGGGATATGTCCTCATGGCAGGTGCTCTCAGCCTTGAGGAGCCAAGAGTCGTGGAGTTTAGATCCTGGGACCAGCAGGAAAGTACTGAGAGTGTGAATCCTGACCTCGGGAACATGAAATATTTCCCGGTGATGTAGTATTTTGAATAGAGCCCCAAAGTCACACACTGTCAGAATTGGAAGGGGCTGAGAACCGAGGAGTCTCTAAATGGTCAAGAATTCTGTACAGGTCCACGCTGGTTGTCAGTGACAGTATTCCCACTTGAACCTGTGTCCTGATTTGCCGTGTAAAACTCCTTCCACTAAGCCAGATTGCTTGGAGTTGTTTTTCCTATGTGAATAGTAGGGAATGTGTGAGAAAATTTATACTCTGTTATCCCCTATTTAGTAAAAAGAATTTGTAACAATTGAACCTCGAATTATATAAAATGACACATTTGAGCCATCCTGGGGGATAGCGGCTGGAACCTGTCCAAGGGTGTTTAAGTAAGATAAGTTCCAGAGTGACTTTGTTAAACTGAGATCTAATCTCCACCGTGGGGGCTTGATGGGCAGCCCAAGGGCCACTCATTTGATGAAGCCCTTCTTTCCATCTCCTCTGCTAAACTCTGGTTCAAGTCATCAAAATCTTTTACTCAGATGACTACAGAAGTCTCCTGCAGGATCTTTTTGTTTACATTCTTGCCCTTCTAAAATCCATTTCCAACAGAGTGGTCTTAGTCGTTCCTCTGCTTAAAATCCCTCAAGCTTCCCGCTGTGTTTAATATAAAATCTGAATTCCTTATCCTGGCTTGTATGCCTCTTTACTCTGCTTACCACCCTCCAACCACTCTGGCCATGCTGTGTCTCTCAAAGACACTGTATCATTGCTGACCCCAGGACCCTTGTCCTTGCTCTTCTCCCTGTTTGGATGGCCTTCTCTGGCTCTCTCTCTGTATGGGTGGTTCTTTATTTTTCAGGTCTAAGCTCAAGTGTTACCTTCCACATAAGAACTTCCTTGAGCATCCACTTAAAGATACCTCTGTCCCATAATCCTATTTTATTTGTTAATAATAAATACTAGTAGCTAACGTATAGTAAGTGTTTACCACAAACCAGGCACTTTGGGGACTAAGTCCTTTAGTTCTTCTAACAATCTAATGAGGTAGGAACCTTACGGATGAGATAACTGAGACACAGAGAGATTAAAAGCCTTGTTTAATTCACAAAGTTTGTATCCGGTTGTCTACTGCTGTGGAATAGCCTACATTAGTGACATTATTTTTTCTCTTGGTTCTGTGGGTGGACTGCCCTCAGCCGGGTGGTTCTCACTCGGGTCTCTCATCTTGTTGCACCCAGAAGGCATCTGGAGCCGAAGTCACCTGAAGACTTGGTTAGGCTGTCTTCATTCACACACCCAGGGGCTCAGCTGGGATAGCTGGAACAGCTCGGGTCTGGTGGGGCATCTTTCTTCACATGGCCTCTCCAGGCGGCTTCCTCTGCCTGGCAGTCTCAGGTGGTTGGGCCTCTTCCGTGGGAGCTGGCCTCCTGCTGAGCGACCATTCTAGGAGACCCAGGTGGAGCTGAAGGTCTTCTTGGGACTTAGCCTTGGGAGTCACGCAACATCACTGATCGAAAGTCAGTCATGGGGCCCGCCCCAATTCAAGGGGAGGGACCTAGACAAGCGCGTGAATACCAGGAAGTATGGTTCAGAGTGGGAGCGCCATGCTTGGGGACAGGTTACTACAGTGGATAAATGGCAGGGTCAAGATTTGAATGCAGACAATCTGACTCTAGAGCCCTCACTTGAAACTACCAATATGTTCTGAAAGTATTTTGTTTAATTGTGTTTACTTTGTTATCGTCCCTTGGCTCGCCCTCCTCCACCCTCACTGTAACGAGAGCTTCCAGGGCGCAGGCTCTTCGAGTGCTTTGCTCACTGTGCGCTCAGAGCCTAGAGCAGGGCTGACGTACACTACGCACTTAATAGACAGTTGGCGAAGAATGAATGGATGTTCTGGACCACAGCCTGTGGAAGGTGCGCTGTGAACTGCAAGAGGTGCACATTGTTTAGAGTACTACCACAACACCGCACTAACACAACTAACGAACACAACTCCAAAATACAGTGGCTCAGACAAGCCCCAAGCCTGCTTCTCCCTCTTAGTTCTCTGCAGACCTGGGCAGGTGGTCCAGCTGATGGGTGTCTGCTGCACAAACACTTGCAGAAACCTGGGTTCCTTCTGTCTTGTTGCTCTGCCATCCTCGGGGTAGGGGTGCCTTCACATGCAGAAGTGCAGTCCGCCTGCCCTCACCAGCTTTTAGGAACGGGAGAAGAGGGTTGAGGGCAAGCAGATTCCTTAAAATAACGGGACCTGAAAAGTTATACATATCACTTCCACTCCCGTGCTATTGGCCTCTTTATCTGCCAGGAAAGTTTGGAAATGTTGTCTCTAAATATGCTGTGCCGAAACTTAGAGTTGAGGAATCCCTTAGTAAAAAGAAGGATAGCCAATTCCGTTTCTGCCAGTGTATTTGCAGCATAAAGGATAAAATTAGCCATGTACGGAGTAGAATATTTTGTTTGGTAGAAAGTTCAGGGGCTGGCTCCGTGGCCTAGTGGTTAAGTTCATGCGCTCTGCGGCGGCGGCCCAGGGTTCGGATCCTGGGCGCGGACGTGGCACCGCTCGTCAGGCCACGTTGAGGCAGGGTCCCACATCCCACAACTAGAAGGATGTGCAACCAAGATATACAGCTGTGTACGGGGGGATTTGGGGAGATAAAGCAGAAAAAAAAATTAGCAACAGTTGTTAGCCCAGGTGACAATCTTTAAAAAAAAAAAAAACTTGAAAGTATGGATTTAGCATTAAAAAAAAAAAGAAAATTCACTTTGTGTATAAACTAGCTTCATCACTTATATGCAGATCACAAGTTTGCTATGAAGTTTATACTTAGTTCAAATCAAATACCAGTGGGCTTCATTTCTTTTTTTTGGTGAGGAAGATTGACCCTAAGCTAACATCAGTTGCCAATCCTCCTCTTTTTCTTGAGGAAGATTGTCACTGAGCTAATATCTTTGCCAATCTTCCTCTATTTTGTATGTGAGATGCTGCCACAGCATGGCTTGAGTGATATGTAGGTCTACCCCTGGGGATCCAAAACCTCAAACCCTAGGCTGCCAAAGCTGAGTCCGTCAGCTTAACCACTATGCCACTGGGCCAGCCAGGCTTCAGTTCTCATTTGGAGCTCAGAATTAGTTGAAACATATTTAACAACCTACCTCTGACTACATGTCTGAGAACATGCACCTGTGTGAGCCATTCCAACTAAGGTTGTCACTAACTTAACACTCAGTAAAGTGGCTTTATGAAGTTACCGTTTTTGAGGATGGACCAGTAAAAATGTGCAGGTTGTTAAAGCTATTTATATTAGCAACTATTGGCCCTCCCTAAAGCCCTCCAGGTTGCTTGTTTAATTTCTATTGCTCTGATCATGCAACAGGTGTAAAGGGTTGGGAGTGAGTGGCAAGCTTCTTCCCCCCCACCCCCCATTTTTTATTTTTTTGACTTATTTTCAAGATTTGATAGTAGTTTACTGTCTGGGTCAGCTTGTGCTGCCACAGCAAAATATCATAGGCTGGGTAGCTTGAACAACAGACATTTATTTTCTTACAGTCTTGGAGGCTGGAAATCAAGATCAGGGTACCAGCACAGTTGCTTTCTGTGAGGACTCTCTTCCTGGCTTACAGATGGCCACCTTCTCACCGTGTCCTCACATGGCCTTCCCTCTGAGTATGTGGGGGTGGGGGGAGATCTCTTTTTCTCCTAAGTCCACCAATCCCATTGAACCCCACTCTTGTGACCTCATTTAACCTTAGTTACCTCCTAAAAGTTTTATCTGCAAATGGAGTCCCATTGGGGATTAGGGCTTCAGCATATGAATTTGGGGGAAGACAAAATCAGTCCATAGCATTTATCTTCAGAAATTATAACTGGAGAATGGTTTTTCTTATTTATTATTATTTCTAACTTTCCATGTACTCAGGATTAAGAGGAGATATGCCTAGGACTCTTCTGTCATTGGAGAGTGTACTGTATACCAATGTCATTATACCAATAACAATGACAACAACAAGTAGAACAAATCTTGGGCTCTGTTTGTCTTGGTTTCTTTTTTGAGGAATCATTAGGGTGAAGAGCTTTAAATCCAGATTCATGGTCTATGACGAGGAGGGTCATCTGATACTCATTCCTAAAATTCACAGAGGGCAATCCTCCCAAAGAGAGGAAGACCATTCTTTAGTTAGAAACTCTAAATCAACTCTAAGGAACCCATTAGTAGAAGAATTTAGGAATTCTTCGTCCAGTGCATTGGAGTATTTCACTCAGCTCCCACACAGAAATAGACATGGGTTAGACCAATTCAGCAATAAAATTTGCCAAACATTTCTTGGGGGGTTACTCTATAGACAAAACAAACATTGATTGACTGCACTGGGGTCTTTCTAACTGGTCACTCTGACATATTTTAGATAAAGCCAGTATTATTTTCAGCGAGAATGTTCGGCAGATATTAAACTTCCTCTCACATGGATAAGTAAGCTCTTTTTTCTTTTAACCCAACTGCAAAACTGACCACAATGAGATAATCTTCCCAGGAAGGGTAGAGTATAACATTTCTCAAATGAATTTGGGCAGAAGGGTGAACTAAATATTGGATGAAAAATGTGATACTCATAGCCGATTAAATGATAAAACATGAATGTTCTTCATAGAATTATGGTTTTTGTTCTTAAGCTTTTCTCTGAAGTTATGGTGACATAGTAGAACACTCTTGGACTGTGAACCAAGGGACTGGGTCTAACTTTGGCTTATATAGCTGATTAGTTGTGTGGACTTGGACTAGTCCATTAACTTCGCTGGGTCTCGGTGTCCTGCTTAACACGGTGACAGCAGGGATGGGTTCCTTAGTGTTTGGGGTGCATTAACTGAGATGATATTTGTGGAGTGATCTAGTTTAGTGCTTAACCTGGAGTAAACACTTATAAATATCGGTTGTTGTGATGGTGGTTGTTGCTATGATTACTATCTCTAGGGCGCTTTTTGACAGTAGCCTTCTATTTTTTTTTCCGTTTTCACTTTGGGCTAGGAGTGTGATTATGAAGACTATAAGACTTTCAACAACATCAAAGAAACACCTTCTCTAAAAACTAAGCCTTAAAAATGTGTGTGTGTGGGAGAGAGAGGAACAATTTCAATAAAATCTAGAATTCTATTATTTTGGATGAAAAGCAGCTCATGGTCTCAGTCACAAAATTAAAAATCTGTTCAGCTTTAAGCTATAACTACTTTAGTCTTTCCCTTCACTGTCTGGTGATTTAACTGTTTGTTTCATTAGCAATCATTCTTTTTTTCCCCCAAATTAAATTTATGAAGTTCAGGTCATAGTGGAATAAAGATATCGCATGTTCTGCAAGAGCCTCCCAGTAGATCACTGATATCACCAAGCTTATTTGACCGTGGGGTAAAAATCACAACTTTCTTTACTGTGCAAGTAACCACACTTTTTAAAAGAGCTATCAACAAAGATTAAAATGCAGATACAACTGTTTTTTTTTTTTTTTGAGTTGCTTATTTTAAAATTGGTGCTAGGTTAACATCTCTTTTGAATTTTTTGTGATTTTAAAAAGTGATGGAACTCTATTAGTACATGATTTTTGCTTTTGCCTACGTGAGCCCATTCTGTTTGGCTCTATTCTATTCTGTTCTATTTGCCTGCGAGCCTATTCTAGATAATTGCTTGAGTTTCTTAGGAAGGAAAATTAACTGTTGAAATGAAGGTGACCTGTAGCCCGTTCTCCGGTTTTGCATTACCAACTTTTAAAATTAGATCTCAGTAAAAAGCTTGTTCTAGCCAAGAGCCAAAATGGTCACATCCTAGAATTCTGGCCTCTGATTTCATTCTTATAAAAAAGAAAGGCCAATACCTTGAACAACACTTGTCTTTCGTATCTGTGACTGACGAATGAATGTAAAGGTCTGAAGGCACAAGATTGCATTAGTTTCCCAGGGCTGCTGCAACAAACGACCATAACTAGGGGTCTTAAAACTACAGAAATTTATTCTCTCACAGTTTTGGAAGCCAGATGTTCAAAACCAAGGTGTTCACAGCCCCTCTGAAGGCTCTAGGGAAGTCTCCTTCCTGCCCCTTCCAGCTTCGGGTGGCCCAGGTGTCCCTTGGCTTGTGGCTGCATCACTTCGATCTCCATCTTCATCTTCACAGGCCCTTCTCTCTGTGTCTCTCTCTGTGCCCTTTCCTGTCGTTTATAAGCACACACTCATTAGATTTAGGGCACACTCTAATCCAGTATGATCTCATCTTGATCCTTGCCTTAATTACATCGGCAAAGATCCCATATCCAGACAAGGTCACATTCTGAGGCTCTGGGTGGACATGAATTTGGAAGGGACACTATTCAACCCCCATAGGTCTCCATTTTGCTTTGTAATTTACACCACAGATGACCATGAGCACGGGTCTCAAGTTGGGTCTCCATGGAGTGAGAGAATCCAAGTAGGTGAAGAAATATATTTAGTCATTGGTTTTCATCATGAAGAAATTTAGACTTACATTGGATATTTATACACGTGGAAAATGGGGCCAACCTTTACTTCTGGTGATAGGGGGAAAACCACCAATTAACAAACCAACCAAACACACAGGAATGCTTTTTAAAATGACCCTGTTAAATAAAAGATTTTAAACTTTTTGAACAGAAGGAAAAATAATCATGCCTCTCTAATAATATATTTACATATGATTTCCCATTAAATGGACACAAGTTATAGAATCTTGGAGCCTCTATTTCAGTGTTACTCAAATACATAATTTTTTATTTTAATTTTCATACATATATTCGTATTCATATACATTTCATGTCTTACAAAAGATCAAGTCTTAACAAATCATCTAAAAACTGAACCAATTATTGTATGTATTGTTCATCATTTTGCCTTTAAGGAGAAATTTAAAAATTATAGTGTCTTGTTACATCACGAAAAGTATGAAAGGCTTAAGGATTTTACCTTCAAGTTTTTCAAGTAACTCCACTTGATTCCAATCATTTCGCATTCTTAGCTCCCCCGTTAATTGCCTTTCTTTGAAAAGTGTCCGAAGTCAACATCTTATACAGGATAATCTAAGAATGAATGTGGTGCCCTGCCCCATCCCTTGTGGATTTTTATCCAAGGGCTCAGGAGCCTTGTAGGCTTCCTAAACAATAAATAGATAGCCTTAGAAACATTACATCAATTATGCAAATTAGGTGGTATTTCTTTTCTTGTAAATTTATGATAATTTTTCTCATTGCGGAAGAAAGAGATTCCTGGTTAAACAGATGTGTTTTTATTTCTCTGGGCTCTTTCAATTTGTGTTATTACTTCTACACATACTCTCCTTTTTAGATTAAAAAAATTCTTTAATTTAAAGGATGACATGAATATGATACAACCAATGAAAATTTACTCTGGGCAAGGATCCATATGATTTGATCGTTTGGTGGCAGCTGGAGCGGCTGAAGACCTGGTTGCCCTCCAGGCGGCTGCTCTGCGTGCTGCAGCGCTGGTTTGTTCTCACCTCTGCTCGCACAACCAGGTCATCACCCAGCCAGCGGGGGACCGCTCACTCTTCTTTGTCTTGATGTAGCAAACCTTTGGAGTACTCAACATTTTCTTTTTAACTCTGACAAATACAAATTCAGAAGAGAATGAATATCTGTTCTTTATAAACAGCCACTAATTGTAAAATTGTAAATAAGCAAATCAAATAGTTACACTGTAACAAATGAAAGAAAGGTGCATTTGAATCAAGGATTCCACTGTTACAATAAAAGTTTGCCAAACATTAATTTAAAGGTCTTCTGAAAGTAAGAGACCCCTATGTATTCTGGCATTTACCTTTAATTATGACGCTTATGATAATCTGTTAAAATTATTATTTAGTGCAATGATTTGGTCACATTCTAGTCTCCGTGAACTTTGGGACTGATTCTAAAGCTTTAATTTGGAACCAAAAGCGTATTTCTGTTCTTCCCTTGCAGAGGTATTGTCAGGACAAGGGTCTGTGTGTGTATCACAGGTTCACAAGAATTACAGAATGCCTTCAGAGGTCTACAGAAAGCATCAGGCCGTCACACAGTGAGCTGTCTGGCCTCTTTGGATTTATATTTTAATGCTTTGCACTCTTCTAGAAAATATAATTTCAGCACATGGCCTTGGTGGGTTGAAGATAGAGAAGGATGGCAAGCACACCCTCTTCTTGCTCAGTTCTCTTTTTATTACAGGGTGTTCGGTGAGATGTGAAAACTGACTTCGATCTTCAACAGCAACTTATACCAGCAGAGAAATCCACTGAGTCTATGGGAGAAATGCTAAAAAGTGACCTTCCTGAGAAATTCTGTAGCGCGCTATCATCACTAGTGGTGCTTGGTTCAGATGTGCTCTTTTTTAAAAATAAAACACTGCCATAAAAATGACTTGCATTGCATTAGATTTCCATCTTTAATGCTAGAAGTCTCATTGACACATACCATGTGAAACCAGTTATGTTAACTAGTTATGTTAGATTAATATTATCTTAAAGTCTCTGTAGATATGTTTTTATTCTTCACCTATGAAAGATGGCATGTAGGAATGAAACACTCTTTCTCACATCCTAGGATTCTGATGAATTTTTAAATCATGTGACTGATGTCTACTTTTTTTTAGTAATCAGAGTGCCATAGAAAAACCAAATATCTGGAACAAGATTCTTTTCTTCGTAACATAAAAGAAAAATGCAGTGCAGACTAGGCTGGTGGCTGTTTGTAAGATGGCAGGCTCTGTCATCTTACAATTTTCTCTATAGGGAAAGCGTTGAGAGCGATAATGACTTTTTTTGACTGCTTGTTTCTGGAACGTTAAACTCCATACAACCACACTTCACTTACATTTTTACTATATATGCAAAACCATTAGAGGAATTTTCACCATTAGGATAATCCATGCCAATTTTCTTCTCCTAAAATATAAAGATAACTGACAAAAGTGGTATTTGGAGAAAGAGCTTAAATTATCTAAACAATTGCCTTCCTTCTCTGCTCCACAAACATAATTATAAATTTAAAAAATATGGGCCGGCCTGGTGGCACAGCGGTTAAGTGCGCACGTTCGCTTCGGTGGCCCAGGGTTCGCTGGGTCGGATCCCGGGTGTGGACATGGCACCGCTTGCCAAAAGCCATGCTGTGTTAGGCGTCCCACATATAAAGTAGAGGAAGATGGGCACAGATGTTAGCTCAGGGCCAGTCTTCCTCAGCAAAAAGAGGAGGATTGGCAGCAGTTAGCTCAGGGCTAATCTTCCTCAAAAAAAAACTTTTTTAAAAATATTTTTTAATATTTTACCTTTCTTTTCCATATTTTAGCTTTAGGTCTGGTCCATATTGAGGTAAAAATGCTGTTTCATTTAGAATTGTATCCAAAAGAGTGGGATTGACTTGGCCGAACCATCCTTTTATTCCTGGCTTTTTATAGTTGGTTTCCTTTGAAGGCCTGTTTGGTGTTCCACTTCAATTAACAGCTACCAGCTCACAAGCCAAACTCAACAGAGAGTTGCAAACTTGTGGAAATAAAAATCTTAAATGCCTCTGACAAAAGGGAAGAGGGCTTTACAAAGAGCAGGCGAGGCATAAGTTACGGTGAGGCCTGTGGGTAACTCTATAGTGTGAGTAGCTGCTGACCTGCCCGCTGAGTCACTGAAGCCTCTCCCGGAGCTCCAGGAAGGAAAATAAAGTGTTAGTGGCAGTTTCCTGTAATCCTTTCTCTTCGTGACACAGGATCCCTTGGGTAATCTGCTGCTGTTTTAGGATTTTGCTACTTCTCTGTGGAGCGGTGGTAATCTTTCCACGTCGTATTGGCAGCCCCTCCTTGCTCAGCAGCGTCTTCTCAAGCTGCCCTACGGCTCCCATTCTAGTTTTACTTTAAAATGGGCACATTAAGCAAACCACGTAAACGTTAAAATTTAGCAGACTGAAGCTGCTTCTTCAAAAGCCCGAGCAACTTCTAGATTGCAATAATTAAGCGAAACTATCAAAAAAGTATCAGATTTAGTATTTTAGAGACATTATGACAGCACTTCAATTTTTAGCAGCTTTATTGAAGTATAATTTACACCCCACAAAATTCACCCTTACAAACTCCATGATTTTAGTTAGAGTTGTGCGTCCATCACTACAATCCAACTTTAGACCATTTCCATCCCTCCCAAAATTTCCCTCTTGTTCATCGGCAGTTAGTTCTCACTCCTGCCCCAGCCCCAGACAATCATTTTACTGCTTTCGGTGTCTATAAATGTCCCTTTGCTAGACGTATTATATAAATTATAAATTACATAAATCATAGAATATTTGGTCTTTTGCATTTTCTTTCTTTCACTTAGCATAATGTTTGTGAAGTTCATCTATATTATAGCACAACTTACTATTTTGTGCCTTTTAATTGGTGAACGATATCCTTGCATTTTAATTTTTGACGAGGTATTTGTCATAGTGTGGAAACACAGCCCAATGAAAGGACAGAACTTCTTAATATTAACAACTGCATGCTAAGTGTTTTCAAGAGGAACAAAAAGACAAGTACTTTCTTTTCACTTCTGAAAACCATAATGGAGTGTGAAGATTAGAACAGTTAGAGACATTTTCCTTACAGTTTTGGGGGAATTTTCCCCATGGTCCCTCATAGTTTCTACTTAGGTTTTTTATGAAGACAACACTGCAATTTGTTCTGGGAAGGCTGTAATAGATGAGTTAGCAAGTTTTTCTTTAAGTCAATAACTCCTGAAAGAGAAACTGTCTTCCTACTGTGATCTTTCTATACAGACACTGACTGGGATGGATTGTTTCTACCCCTAGGCCCCCAGGTTACATTAGGTATGAAGAAAGAGGAAGAAAATGAATAACCATACAAGATGGCAACCAAAGGCTTAATGTTATACAGCAGGGAAAATTACATGAACTAGAGCTGTACTCAACATTATGCATGAGTCATGGAAACATAACATTGAATGAAAAATCAAGCCATAGAAGACTATCTATAGTGTGATTGTTTAGGGATACATATATAGGGGATGAAACAACACAGAAGCATAAGGAACGCTGAACACAAAATCCAGAGTGGCGATTTTATCCAGGGGCAGTAGGGGACGTGACTTGGGGAGCACACAAAATAGCGTCACTGGTGTTGGCAATGTTCCACTTTTTATATTGAATGGTGGTTCTAGGTGTTGGTCTTAGTCCATTGGGGCTGTTGTAACAGAATATTGTAGACTTGAGTGGCTTATAAATAACAGACATTCATTTCTCACAGTCTAGGGGCTAGGAAGTCCAAGATCAAGGCACTGGCAGATTCCATGTCTGGTGAGGGCCTCTTCCTCATTCCTAGATGGTGGTCTTCTCACTGTGTCCTCACACGGCAGAAGAGGTGAGAGGGCTCTCTGTGGTCTCTTTTATAAGGGCATTAATCCCAATCATGAGGGCTCTGCCCTCAGGACGTAATCACCTCCCAAAGGCCCTACCTCCTAATACCATCCCACTGAGGATTAGCTTTTAACACATGAATTTGGGCCGGGTGCATTCAGTCTATCGCAGTGTTTTTTATTACTATGTTTCATAATATACATATGTGTTGCATAATTTCTTTTGTGTGGATCAAATATTATATAATTGTACTTTCTGATATCAAACCACGAAACAAGCCTGAAACGACCTCCTAGGTTTTAAGAAGTCATTCACTTATGATTTCCTCTCAAATACTGTGGAAACAGATTTATATTTCTAATAAGCCCATTCCTCAATAGTACTGAATATTTCAAATGTTAACATTCAAAAAAAAAATCTCCTATCCACCCTTTAGCAGCATGTCAGGAAGAGCTGCCTGTTGAAAATGAACACTTCAGTGAGGCCAAACAAGGGTTTACTGACTTGACTAAATAGCTTTGGGGTTCACTGCTTTAGCCTTTGGGGTTGATTATCCAGTTGTCTTCTCGTTCACCTTTTGGCACTTTTCACTACTCATTAAGCACCTCCATTAGAGAGGAGGGAAAGGAAAGGAGAGGCGGTGAAATTCAAAACGCCCAATGTTATTTCTGTGTTGGTTAGCAAGCTGTGCTGGTTGAGAACGATGGGACAGACACTGAAATTAATGGCCATACTAAATTTTTTGGCTGTCTGTGAAATTCACTTTAGGATGTTCTTTCTTGTGTTATTTAGGTAGAGTCCCAAATAAAAATAGGCCTTTTGGGTGGGTTCTGCAACAAGTGACAGAAAACCCAGCATGATTTAACCAAAGAAGGGGAATTTATTGGCTCTTACAGGTGAAAAGTCCAAGGATATAGTTGGTTCAGCACATTGAGGTTTAGCCCTGAAATTCATCACTAGAACTCAACTCATGTTCCTCCTCTGCCGTCTGCTGGGTTGGCGTCTGTAGCGGGCTCCAGGTGGAACAGAATCACTGCCTGAAGGTCCAGCCATCCCCTCCTCCCATACAGAAGAGGGAGTATTCTCCCACAGCTCCAGCCAAAGGCCTCATGGCAACTCAGTGGCTCTGACAGGCTCACCGGATACTCCACAGACTTAACCCTGAAAAAGTCGCCTGTGGCTACCTGTTCTCTATAGTCTTTCCCAAAGGCATAGATAAGGATCTTGAGTCAGACATACCTGTGACTGCCACTTTCGCTTATTCTCACCCTTGTAATCAGGACTCATTCCTTACCAGTGTCCTGAACTTGCTCTTTTAAGGCCTCCATCCAATTTCTAGTGATAAAAACAGTGGCCTTCCGCTTGGTTTTCATCCCCTTTGGTTTCTTCCTACAGCATTGGTTGCTGGCTTATTATTGGTTTATTATAAAAAATTATACATAGTTTATTACCATTGTATCCAAGTACTGTATAAGCATAGTTTTATTGTAAGGCCTCAAACAAAGCAAAAGTACCTTAATCAAAATACACAAGTCCTACGTCACACTTTCCCCAAGCCCTCTTCTCCAGAGTGGTGGTCAACCTGAAAGTCCACCAAATACTCTATTCTATCTATATTTCTCTATCGATTGCTTGATCAATTGATGGATCTAGATATACAGAAATGTGCCTGAATATATATCTTACATATGTATTATACAACGCTTTTTATTTTCCTTTTGCATATTTGGAATTACTCTCTCTCTCTCTCTATATATATATATCTGTGATTTACTTGGAAATTTAACAATATGACTTGGAAATCTTTCCATGGTAGCAAGCATAGGTCTACCTTACTCCAATGGTTGTGTAACAGTCTATGGTATTACAGAATCGTAATCTAATCACTTGATGATTGATGGGCATTTAGGTTATTAACATTTTGTTCTTGTTATTATACACAATGATATCACTTTCCTCTGTATATATTTTTTAAAATTTTGTCTTTGCTTGGATTCTGTGACATACGTACCTTATGTTGTCTTCACATTATCTTTGATCATTTGTTTTGTTTTCACTGTCTTCTTACACAAATCACCTCAATATGGGCATTTCTCAAGGTTCTGTTGCTAGTTTTCTCATTTCTTCCTTTTACATCTAATGATCCCAATCAGTTGCAAGTCTTCACTGGCATTTCTATACGCCTGGTTCTCCAGTTATGTCTTTACTCCGGATTCAATTCCTGAAAGCTTGGGATGAATTTTCATATGATTCCTGGTCATTTCCATATGAATGTGTCTCACAGGCAGCATGTACAAGACTAAGTTCTTTCCTTTCTCCTGCAAACTAACTTCTCCGTGTCAACACTGATTGTTGATGAGAAGGAAGAATTGGGATTACAGAGAACCAGACTTTTCAGAGGCTTCCAGCTTGATCAAACCAGTCCAGGCCCAAGTTATGCAAGAGGATGAAAATAAGGTTTTATAATGATAATAAAGCAAAACCTTAAAAAAAAAAACTTAAAAAGCAAGCAACAAATAGAGAAAATAACTAAGCTTGTAAGATAGCGAAAATTATCTGTCAGTGGGGCTGGCCTGGTGGCAGAGCGGTTAAGTTTGCACATTCTGCTTTGGTAGTCCGGGATTCACCGGTTTGGATCCCGGATGAGGACCTATGCACCACTTGTCCAGCCATGCTGTGGTAGGTGTCCCACATATAAAGTAGAGGAAGATGGGCACAGATGTTAGCTCAGGGCCAATCTTCTTCAGCAAAAAGAGGAGGATTGGCTGCTAATCTTCCTCAAAACCCCAAAATTACCTATCAGAGCCCCATATTCTTTGCAAGTTTATGGTAGCCAAAATCCAACCATCAAAAGGGGCCAATCAGATAACCTTTGGTTAGGGTTCAAGTCGTCTTGGATGGTGTGAATACACACTGTCTCTGTACAGTTGGTCACTTGGCTAATAACCCAGGTTAACCTTGGCTGGTCTGAAAAAATAGCCTTTCTTCTCTGAGTGTTGTAGCCTTATCATAAGAAAGGCTGGTACTCAGCTGGTAAGTACAGCGATGGCTATACCAGTGGTTAACATTGAAATACTTCCCTTCAGGTCAGTAAATACCCCAACCTCCTCCATCCTCCCTTGCACTTCCACAGATCTCCCCTGATTTAGCTCCTAAGAGGTTATGCCTGGGATGACTGACTGACGGGGCAGGAGGTGGGGAGCTCAGGAGCGTCAGTACCACAGGCGTGCAGGTCTGCTTCGTCAGCAGTGCTGGTTGTTAAATAGTTTCACTACTGTCTGCCCAGAGCCTGGAAAATAATTTTAAAACTGAGAATAAGTATAGGGATGATGAAGGAGCAAATTTAAATTCAAGGTATTAATACATTTTAATCCGTTTCAGTATAGGAAGAAGTTTTATAATTATTGTGTAAGCTGTTTGAGGTGTTTAAATATACCTACTGTGTTAGATTTGTGATTTCAATTAAATGTGAGAATTTTGATTAAGTAAATTTGAAATCATTGCTGAAATGGTTGAAGACTTTTTTCTTAAATTGTAGGTTTTGATTTCTTA
Source organism: Equus quagga (assembly GCF_021613505.1). Classification (NCBI taxonomy): domain Eukaryota; kingdom Metazoa; phylum Chordata; class Mammalia; order Perissodactyla; family Equidae; genus Equus; species Equus quagga. The sequence continues at coordinate 4,112,410 of NC_060277.1, forward strand.
GTCACGTAATAGTGTTTTCTTTTAATAAAACTGTAAAAACAATAAACTGATCAATGTATAGAGTACAAACAACGGGGATTATTCCTGTCCAAGCAGGCCACTCCCGAAATGTATAAAATGACGCCATCAACACTTGTAACAACCCGCGCCTCGTCAGTCCTTCAGGATCCTTTTTTCATTCAGCAAACGTTTGTTAGAGCCTTCTGTGAGTCGAGTAACATACAAGGCCCTGTGCACTTTATCACTCACCTGACTCTCGCTCATCTTCATCTCCACCTTATTCGTCAGGTTGGAATGCAAGGTGCTTAGCTGGCCACAGCACGCTGTTTAGGGCTGTGGGCTGTGCTTGCAAAGCGCCAATCAGCAGATGCAATGTAGGATGGGCTTTTTTTTTTTCTCCTTTCATTTCACACATGTTTTGAACTCAGGCGTATCTCTGAGTGAATCTATTTAAAAGATTTAAATTTGTGCTCCAGATAAAAGAATTGAGTTTGTTTGACTGCAAGATAGACAGCTCTGAAGCAGTCCTTAGTTTATTGCGACTCTTGTCTTCTTTCAGTGAACTGGCTGCTGCGGAGAGATGGGGACCTATGAGAGGTGGAAGAACGCCATTAGGTTTGGAGCCAGGGGAAGGGTCATCGCGGTTCTTTTTCTCTCTGGCTGTGTAAGTTTGAACACTATTAACCTCTTTAAGCTTCATAGGATTGTTGTGAGGATGAAGTGAGATCTCACACGCACACACGCACATACACACACACAAACTAGCACATCCTAAGTGCTCGATAAGTATTAATTCTTACTGTTACACACTCTATCTTGTGTTTCTAGTAAGCTCTGGATTATGGTTCTTTTTCTTCTCTTTTCTCTAAGTAAAATATATTATTTCTCTGATCGTTTAGATTATATCTGAACCTAAAGTTTCTAGAGAAATTAATCATTATAGTCTGTGCAACATGACCTTTTAGGGAATTGTAGGCTATCAGTCCAATGCTATGAGTTTGAGCAAACCCACTTACCGTGAAAGTCTCAATATAATGAAATGACTACAAAGCCATGGCATTAATTTATGGATTTTAATAGACAATAATGAAAACATCAATTTCAAGGTAACTAAAATATTTGAGCAGTTCTTAAGATTATTATAACAGAATTAGACATGTATTGTTATAATTTTTATGGACCTGCTAAGCTCTGTTATGCAACTCTAAGAATGCCTTTCTACCATATGATATTTAAAGAAATTCAAAGCAAAGGAATATATTAGAAAAATACCTGTGTCCTATGCCTTTTAAAAGACCACATTTCTCTGTGACCAAATCACACTTTATGTTTCTTCAATGCACTTGGTAATTTTATAGAAATACAGGTTTGTATACTCCTTTGTAGTAATTCTTTCTGCATTAGATATTAAGAATTTATAAGATTACAAACTCATTTCATCAATATTAGCCTCCAAGAGTGTTATTTTTTTTAAAAGGCAGTAAGTAATTTGCACCAAGGTGTGAAGGACTGGCTGACTTACTCTCAGGAGTTACTTGTTTATTAAAAGCAAATGTGGTCATTTGAAAAACTTCTGATTTGAAGGGAAAGAACTACTGTGTACCAGGTGGATTGACTGCTTGACATGTGTCGTCACGCTTAATCCTCACAATAATGTTTATAGGTAGATGTTATTGTCTTCCTTTACAGACATAAAACTAATACTTGGCAAGATTATCTGCCCAAGTTCACTCATTCAGAAGCAGGGAGAAGTTGCTGGAATCCAGGTTTTTCTGATTGATATTTCTCCATTGTCTCCCACTGCTTCCTAATTACCCTCTTCTGGTAGAAATATTTCTTAGGGGAGAAATTCTGAATGCCTTTCTTTATCAGATGAAATGGTGTTCTCTCAGAGATGGATTCTTGGGGAATCCATCTTTTTATAATTACTCAAATTATTTCAGGGACATGGTTTGGTATCATTGTAATGTATATATACTTATAATAATTATAGCAATATGTATATTAACTTATTAATTATGTTCCTATTTTCATGAGTCTCAAAGTTGAGGTAATCCTGTTCCCAAGGGTATCTTTGATCCCAGGCCATGGACACAGAGCAAGCCAGCCTCATCCTCTGCAGCGGCAGCAGCTGCAGAAGCCAGAAACAGAGGACTGATTCTTGACACTTCTTTCTCTCTCACCTTCCATATAGGATAATCCATCACCAAATTCAGTTGATTCCACCTCTTCAAAAGCCGTGAAATCATCCACCTCTTCCACCTTCCCAGCCAACATTAGTGTCAAGCTACCCCTTCCCTCACCTTGATAACTTCAACTGGATTTGTTCAAGCGGTCTCCCCACATCCCTTCTTGCTCACCTCTAACCATTCTTCATGACGCTGCCGGAGTGATCTTTGGAAACACGAATCTAATCAATTCACTTCTCTGCTTAAAACCCTTTGATTTTATTGCTTTTAAGAGTAAAGACCAATACTAGTTTTTGGTGGGAGATAGTTGAGCATGGCACATATGCTGATGTGGTATTTCAAATATTTACAAAGGAGTAGTGTCTTCCATGCCTTTTCTCATGGCCTGATATTATGAAAACTTACTGTGATCTGCTATGGAGACAAGAATTGTTTCTCTAGAGAATTTTCTAAACCACATGCTAGCGCTTGTGTATTTTGAGCTCACTTGTATGGCTAACATGGTAGATAGAACGGTGTACACTATAAGGGTTAACAGTAGATAGGTTTTGGAGTCAGACTATCAATGTTTGAAATCTGCTACTCCCTTTTGGAAAACTTACTTGACCCCTCTGGGCTTCCATTTCTCCACCTGGAAAGCAGAGGGTACCAACAGTTCCTATTGTGAAGATGAAAAGGGACCGTTCGTGTCAAATCTGCTTTGAAGAGCTTGGCTCATACAAAGCATTGAGTAACCCATAGCTGATTTCACGAGGTTATTGAGCAGCTAAACAAGAAGATATCAAGGAGACTGTGTAAAGCATTTTGCTAAACTGCCATTTGATTAATAAATGAGAGCTGAGCAATGTAAGTGTGAATATTGTTCTTACATGTTAAACAAGTTTTAAATTAGAAACGAGAATGGGAAAGTGACCATAGATAACCACAGAATCCAAATGATCTGAAGAGATTACTTTGCTCAACTCTATGAAAACATTGATGATTTTGTAGAAAAATATGATGTAGTAAAACTCAAACCAGAGAATCTATTAGTCCTTAAAAGAAATTGAAAAGTTGTCAAGACTTTCCACCAAAAAGCAACAGGCCTAGATAATTTTATCATGGAATTCTATAGTCTCTAAGGAACGGATAGCTCCATTATTACTCAAACAGTTTCAGAGGATAGAAAGAAAGAGCTTTAAAATTATTTTCATGCAAGGAGTATAATATTCATACCAAAAAAAATGCTAGTGTACTTGAACTCATAACAGCCATTCACCGTACCCAAGAACTCTAGTTTATTTTCATGTAAACCTTTGCAAAAATCCTAACCAAAATATAAATAAGTAGAATTAAGTAGTATATGGACAGACTAATAGGATACACAGAAATGTACTCACGCTTTTATATGTACAAATACAGTGTATAATATTAGGAATTCTACTAATATTAATATTATTACTACTAATTCTACTAATTCTACTAATATATTCATTATGTTAATAAGTCACATTAAAAAACCACAGACATGTCTATATGAGCTAAAGTCATTTGACAAAATTGAACATCCACTCATTTAAAAAATCTTATTATGATATAGTTAAACAAAATTCTGTAATGTGATAAAATACATGATGAAGCACTGGACACATTCTTACTGAAGTCAAGGGCAAAAATTTTGTGTTATCTCTACTATTATTCATTCTGGTTCTAGAAGTCTTAGCCAAGGCAATTAAACAAGAGGAAGAACAGTAAAACTGCATAGGAGAAGGACAATTTATAGTTGTTTTCAGATGATAAAATGACATACCTGGGTGATTGAAGAGAACCAAGCGAAAAGCTATAGAAAGAATAAGAGACCTAATGAATGCAATTTGTAAATTGACATGCAAAATTAACAATTTTCTTAATAGGACTAACAACCTGCTAGAAAATTAAAAAAGAAGAAAAGATTCCATTTACAGTAACAACTGCAAAAGATTAAATACTTAGGAAAAACTTGAAAAAGCTACGTACAACATCTAGTAATAGGAAATACTTATTGAGTGCTTGCTACTGCCAGAGGCTGTTTTAAGTTCTTTGAATGAAGCTACTCATTCGATTCTTATTACAACTCTCTGAGGCAGGTGCAATTATTGTTTCTGTTTTACACGCAGGAAAATGGAGATACAAAGTGTTTATGTAACTTGCTTAAGGTCTGATAAGCTTGAGAGCCTATACTCTTAGCCAGTAGAATATAATTCCTCCTGAGCACTATATAACTTTCTGAGGAATATTTAAAGAAATTAGAAATAAAAATCCCCCATAAAAACATATGTTGTTCTTGATCTGAAGACTCAATATTTTGAAGACATCATTTCTCCCTATTTAATTAATAAATTTTATGCCATATCAATAAAAATATACAGAAAGTACAGGAGCTTATAGTGTTGGGAACATTCCAAAAAAAGAATAAGGAATAAAGTTATAAGGGAGGAGTAGTAGCCTATATTAAAATATATTATAAATTTATATTAATTTAAATAACTGTGTGTTGACACCTGAGTACACAGACACACTACTGGAATAATATAAAGAGTCCAGAAATCCAAGTGTAAATGAAAATTTAATTTCTGAAAAAGGTGATATTTTAGATCAAGGAAAAAATATATTCCTTAAAAAATTGTGTTAGGACAAAGAGGCTGTATCTCTACTTCTTTAACTCAAATAAATTCTAAATGGACTAGAGACAGTTCAAAATGAAAACTATAAAACTACTAGAAGAAAAGTGAGAAGCTTTTAAAAAATGTAGTGTGTGTGTGCGTGTAGGTGAGGGGGCGCCCCAAACAAATATAGACCCTGAGAGCAGTGAAAGATGGATCAATGTGCTTCCACACGTGCTTTAAACATAGACAAAATCGAACGACAGATTTCAAATAGGGAAAATATTTGGAAATATGTGACAGAAAGAGGACTCATTTCCTTAATCTATTAAGAATTATACAAACCAGTATGAAAGAAGACAACAACTCAAATAGCAACATGGATAAGAGAAATGAAAGGGAAGACTTACTTTTCATTGCACAATGTTTTTTTATTTTAAAATTATATATATGTAAATATATATAATATAAAGCTTTTGAACAAAACAGTAGAATACCACACCCCTATGATAAACCACCTTCATATATATCTTCCCAAATCTTTTCTATGAATAAATTTTTTTCACAAAGAATTGAATTATATTTTATAGTAGTCCAGTTTCTCTTACATGCTGTAAATATCTCTGTATGTCATTAAATGTTCTCCTATGACATAACTGAATGGCAAAATCATTTTTCATGTATATATCTGTTTCCAGCTTTTTGTTATTACGAATATCCCTTAAGTAAAATCTTTGTGCATCTTAATTCAAATCTTAATTCTTTCCATAGCACACATTCCTGAAATAGAATTACTAGATTAAAGGGTATATATATTTCAAAGTCGCTTAAAGAACACTTTTGGACATTTTTAGGTTGTTCTAATTTATACATTCTCAAGCAGTTTTTGTGGGAGTAGCTGTTCCATTGGACTCTTGTCGAAATTGGCTATTACCATTTTAAGAAATCCTGACTAATTAGACCATTAGAAAAGGTATCCTATTATTGTCCTAATATTATATAAATGATTACAATTGAGATTGAATTTTATTATATGTGCATACTGACTTTTTTTCTGTTGTGATTTTAGAGATGTATTTAGAGGAAATAAATGCTGCGTCTATTTGGCTAAAATAGCTGTCTGGACTGGACACAGACGATGCAATCATTTTAATTCCCATAATCACAAGAGTAGGTATTCCTGCAATCAGTTTAGGAATAAGCTCCCCTTGGTCAGGGTTACCTATGCAGATTCTCCAAGCAGTCAGACAAGAAGGAAAACCTTATGAGTCATCACAGAATTTGCATGCCTCTCCACTGCTCTTGCTGAGGGTAGAGTTTTTATAACCACTTCCTATACTTTTTCCTTATGATTTCTTTACAGAATAAACCCGGTAATTTAGAACTCTGCCTTCACCGGGGTTGGTTTCATTTCCAACAGTCAAGGGAAGACACAAACAGCTCGGTGTTACATTGTCAATTAAACCAAGGTGGAAGAGGGGGAGGGCGGCTCCAGTGATAAATGAGCAGTCATTTCAATGTTTTCTTTCCAGCAGAAATCAGAGCCAGATTACACTTTATCTCGCCCTGACTTTTAGCAAGATAGATAGCCACGCAAAATTTTCAGGTTCAAATAGTCTCCATCAAAAGGGCTAAAACCCTCATCTTCTGGCCACACTCAACTTTCATCTTTTTAACTGGTGGGATCCGATTTCGATTTCTTTTACTGAATAAGAAAGAATTTATTCAAATTACTCTCTCAGTCTTAGGTTTTTAACCAAAATAAAGGCGAACAATGAAAGAAATTAACATCACTGCTTGATGCAGAGTTTTTTCGAGATTGTCCAAAAAGTGCTATTTCCGATCCTGAAAGCAAAGTGATTGTTTACTTGTTATCAATAGTCTGAGTTCCTGTTCAGAATTCCGTATTTAGGGATCTAGCCTTACATATTCGGGCTACAAGATAACGCAGCCTTGGCAAAACTGAATTACATTAAAAGCAATGTGCTGTTGGAAAAATAGTTCCTCCTGATTGCATTTCAAGTTAGAAATTCACCTATTTATCTTTGTTGGTCGATATTTAGTACAAATGTCTTTGTTTCTAAAGGACTTTAATACGCAAAGCACTTTACATATTAACGACAGAAATACATTCTAAGAAATACACTAAGTTCTGGAATATAGAAAGAGTGAATTTGGCAGTGGTTTGCTCTTTTCTTGTCGTCAGGCTATGCACTGCAAAGGCAAGAGTCGTCGGCTTTTGATCAGATCTTCTGGAGAATCAGTGACACCAGGCGCTGAGTTATCTTCAGTTAAGAACCAGTAAGCACATTATGAGTGCATTTCATATTACGTGGAATTAAATTTCAGGCTCAAATCATTTGTCAGTTCTCTCAAAAAACTCGAAAAGACTTTTAAACGACCTCTCTGATATATGACCCGGATGCTGCCAGACTAAATGATTTTTACCAAGGTGGATCCTCCAGTGTGAACTCAGGACTGGGTCACCTCCAGGGCAACCCGGCCAGGTCGCAGATTTGGTGACCTTCCGGGAACCTGGGGAGAAGGTGCCGCCGGAGAGGGGGCCGGCCCTTCCGCGGAAGGGCCGGCGTCTAAGCCGAGCCCCTCCAGCCAGGAGAGGGCCCCTGGCCGCAGGTGGAGACGCGCCTGTCGCCGCGATGCGCCCGGGGGGTCGGGAGCAGGTGGGAGGGCCCTGCCTTCCGCCCCAGCGCGGCCCCGGGTCAGAGGGACTGTCCTCTCTCGCACTGTCCAGTCCATTTGTCAAGGTCCCGCATCGGATAAATAGCTGTCTCCCCAGCCCTTTGGAGTGACTAGTGCAAATAAATCCAGCCCCTTTTCCCCAGTGCCCCGCGGGCCGTGGTCGTTCCCGGCGCGGCCTAGCAGACCCCAGGGGGCGACAGCCCGAGCCTCGGTCTCCCCTGCCGCCACGCGGGGCCCCTGGCAGCGGGGGCCGCCCAGCCCAGAGAGCTGGCACGAGCTGCGGCCGGGCTAAAAAGCCAGGAGAGAGCTTCTCCTCTTCCTTGCGGGTTTGTCTGGAATTTTACCTCCTTGGCCTGGGGAAGGTCTCTCTTCCCTGGGATCCTGTTCACTCCCTGCCTCTCCTCCCCCGCCCCTGCCTCTCTAAGCCTCAGAAATTCCAAATATCTTCCGTAGCCCACTTGCAGCCTTTGAGCCAATCAATCCGGATCTCACCGATTTCCTCCGAGATCGTGAAAGCTTTGATGCCCACACTTAGAGCTGCCTCTCCCTCACTCCCATCCTTCCCCTCGGGGATCCCTCTGGAGGCCTGCTCAAAATACCTGCTGGCGCCAGAGGAAATTCACTTGTAACAGATACCCAGCGGGTGTAAAACCAACACTCTGCTTCCAGGGTCATTTTCCTCCCCACCTTCTTCTGCCCCGTCAACTTGTCGCTCGCTGAGCGAGCGCTAACACCGGGAATTACGGTGAATCCTGAGTGCTGGGCGGGACGATGTGGAACCACTTTATAGACCCGATGATTGCTATCTCTTGCATGTTGCTTCCCCGCCTCTGCTCCGCGCAGCCCTGACTCCCAAAGTCTGCGGAATTAGTGTGAGGCCCAGGACTGGTCCACAGGCAGCTTTTGTACAGGGGTCCAGCAGGTCTTCAAGCAAACTTCAGAGGATCTAAAGTAAAACAGAATTATTCCGTTTCCTTCTCAAACCGTTATTGAAGCAAAAAACAAAACAAAACCAAATCTGAAGAAAGCAGGAAATCTCACTCATTTTATTTTGATGATAATCAAATAAACTACTAGAAAGATTCCAGGTAACATAATTTTGCAATGGACTTATTTCCAGATATCATTTACATTTCATGAGTAAAGTAAGTCGTTCAAGAAGATGACCCCGTTATATGCGTGTAGACGGCAGGGATGCTGAGAGAAATGATAAATATAAGGGGAGATGGACTTTCTTTTCCTAAACATTTGCAAGAGTGTCAGGTGGGTTTTATTTGAACAAATAAAAACAATATTATGACATTTCTCTTCACAAAAGCAAAACCTAATAGTTTAATAATAACATATTTTTAGCTGTTATTGGATTTTCTTGTTCAATTTTCTTACCTAAGATTCTTTTCAAATTTTACTCTTTGCAAATCATTTGGCCTGCATATGATTATTATGCAAAACTCTTTATAAAACGCTGAAAATGAAGAATATGCTGGGCTTATATTTCTAAACATTTAAGTTCGTTGGAAAGATAGTGGATACTTTTAGGTGATTATGTTTGAAAATGGCTGTCTTTTGAAGGGGAAGATAAGGCTCGCGGGGGCAGGGGGGAGTGCTCTCCTCGGCCCTGCCTTTGTGCCCCTGAGCAGAGCTCCAGGTTCTCATAACTGCTCCTGGCACTCGTTTGGGTTGATAGCTCCAGAGGGGAGTCGGCGGAGGCCTCGCTCCAGCTCCAGCGTCCCTGTCACCTGGACAGCGTGAGGTTGGCTCAGCCGGCCTGGGGCGCAATCTTCAATCAAGACCCGTGATGCTTCACGTCTTCCTTCCTACTGCGGCTTCACTCTCACGGATGAACTTCTGGAACTCTGTTGAGCATAGAGTTTCCCTGTTTTATGAATCAGTTTTGGAGAACTCGCCTGATTTGTTAGTCAGAGATGGAGTTTAAACCGTGGATACAGAGACGGTACAGACATACGCCGGGAGTTATTAAGACCTTCCTGTGGGAAAAGATCTGCCACATTTCAGAGATTTGGAGCTCTCTGTGGAGCCAATGGCGACATACAATTTTTGTTACTTGAGGTAGTTCCTGTTTATGTTTCCCAGTTTGTGTCTCTGCCAAAAAGACATGGCAGAAAATACAGGCATAGGAAAATTGCAGCTTAAAGACAGCATCTTCAAGCTTCAAAAGCTAGGATGATTTTAAGGAGAAGACCAAGGAGCACATATGGGTCTTCTGCAAGTTAGAGCCAGCTGTCGATGCTGTGATTGCTGTTTCCTGAACCTTTTAGAAGGTGCGGGGGAGGGACCAGGAGCCGGTGGGAGTTTCTTGGGATTACGGAGTTACAGTTCCGAGTTGTCCATTATGGAATTCATTTGACAGTGACATTGTGCAAGGACAGTCGACCAACTGAGTGTTCTTTTTTACTCCAGAGTATTTTGGTGGGTGACAGAGCATAACAGTTTTGTTTTAGATTTTATTAACTTATCCTGAAAAGAAATCATTTTTGGACAACCCCCAAGGTAAATGATTAGCTTCAGGGTAATGCTGACGAGCATGAAAGCAAACTTCCTTTTGGAACGGTTGAGGCCACTTATTACAGCACTGGAACAGAACAAGAGCAACAGCGAGGGAATGGGGAAGAAAACATTAAGATAATTTCATGCCAATTGTGATGATGGTATCACTTTTGGTTATCCTACTTTGACATAATTTATTTAAAATGTCTGTCACATTTTGTAACTTTTTCAGATTTTTTTCAAAGGGAGATTTAAAAAAGTTTAAAAATAGTTTTGAAATACAGGAATCACGTTATCAAAAAAAAGAGCTGAAGGTAATTTTCTAGCGAATTTGATTTGTGTAGAAAAGTAATTAAATAATTGTGCTTTCAAATAACAGATCTAAGCCCAGATAATTCTTCAAACCTTCCTTCTGCTTCTTGAAAAACAACTTTATTGAGATATAATTCACATACCACACATTTCACTCATTTAGAGTATACAATTCAAGGTCTTTTGGTATATGCATGGGGTTGTGCAAATATCACTACAATCTAGTTTAAAATATTTTCATCCTCCCTCCACTGCAGAGAAACCCTCTGCCCATTAACAGTCACTCCTTCCCATCCCAGCTCTAGGCAACCACTAAAGGACTTCATCTTTATAGATTTGCCTATTCTGGACATTTCATATAAATGGAATCACATAACATTTACTCTTTTGTGACTAGCCTCTTTGACTTAGCATAATGTCTTTGAAGTTCCTCCAGGTTGTAGCTTGCATCAGTCCTTCATGCCTTTTTATGGTTGAATACTCTGCCACTGTATGGATAGACCATGTTTTATTTATCTGTTCATCAGTTGATGGGCATTGAGTTAGTTCCATTTTTGGACTACTAGGAATAATGCTGTGAACAAGTGTACAAACGGTTGTGTTCCACTTTGCTCATGTAGGTAGTGACAAGCACAGCTTCACCTGTGTGTCCACGTGACACTATGAAAATTTGCTCTCCACCCTGAAAAAAACAAAATTCTAACCCTGTTTTTCTGCCTGTTTCCCAGGCTGTGAATTGTTAGGAAGCACCGTAGGAGTTAAAGTTATTTGTCTATTTATTTGAACCAGTTAGAAGAAAGAGACCTGGAAAACAGAAAAAGTTATTTTTGTTTGCAGATAGGCAAATTAATAAAGTTAACCAAATTAAGCTATATTCAAGTATTAGAAACTAGCTCTATTTGCTTATGGGCTTTCCATCTAGTGCATTGGATGATGTTTTTTCTTTTGTTGAAGGCTAACCCTAAATTCTTGAATGCTTGCTTGCTGTTGTAATTCCTATATTCCTATGGAATATCCACTTTACGCTTTAGACAGTATTCTCCTCCATTTGGTAGGCAGAGCTGCTTCAGCCTATTTTGATTTGGTGCTACCAGTGCATTTGATTTCTATGACTGCAGGCTTATTTGCATTCTTAAGCACGTAGGTAGAATGCTTCTGGTGTTCTGCCTTGCAAGTGTGATGCATCTGGCTCCAACATGCATTTTAAAACATTTATTGTTTCCAAAGTTGAACTCCAAGGAGAGCAGATGGTACGATACTAGACAGAATGACAGCTGTTAGCACTTGTACATGTTCTCTGTAAAAAAGGGTCAGACATTCATTCATGCAGCAGATATTTATTGATTGCCTGTCAACACAGTGCTGATCTTGTTGACGTTGATGAGCTTCTTCTACTTGTTTTTTATTTAACTAAGGATTTATATTCTCCTCATTAAAATAGATAAAATACTGCTCAAGCCTGAGCCACTCTTGAATCGTGGCATCATTTGAGAGAGGTTAAGCGTGTATAATATATTTAAATATAGCTTCCAAACATAAGTATTAAAATCTTTTTGCTTTAGGATATTATTTGTTACAGGGATTTATTACATAGATTCACCTAGCACCTCTTAGAATACCTGAGACCTTTTGGGAACTCAAAAATTACATGGAGCATAATCTGTAGCTCACAACAGTTTCCTGTCATTGAAATGCAGTTGGTTCTGTTGAGAAACTATAGAACTGACTCAATTCCAACCTAATTAAAGTTTTCATTGTGCAAAGTGAGTTATCGTGCTGGTGGTGGTTATTATATAGTTAATGATTGTAGATAATTCGGACAGAGAAAATCCACTTTGGTAGTATCAGCAACACTTTTGTAAAAATCTCAATGTATATGATGTTTCAGAGGAAATAAAGCAGGTCTCATTCCACTTGCAAGAGGGAATTTTAAAGAGAGAGATTCTAGATATTCAGGCTCAGCTATGGAAGTAGGGTTAAAATCATAATCCTGGAAAAAATGCCATTGACTCTCTCTAACTTCAGCAGTCCAGATCCGGGATTACGTTTCATTCGAAAGAAAACACGGGCTATCCTGAGCTACGTGAGGTTCAGAGTCAATGCAATGAAATCCAACAGATCTTCAGGGCTTTCCAGTTCCCCTTCTCTCCTGTGTCATTTTGACTAAATGCATCTATGCTTTAGACATTCCACTCAGTCAACCTTTAATTGGCCAAGGCTTGTGACCCTCTTTTCCTGTCTAGCACTTCAAAAGGGACCCTGCACAGCAAGGATTGGGCTTTGGAGAGCTTGGTTCCAAGTGTGCTCTTGCACAGGACAAAACATCGTGGGGTGCTAAATACCAGAGGAAGGTGTCTCGGTGCAATGAAGAGCGTTAAAACTATTTGATGTGCTTGGGTTTCCTAGGCATAGGACTCTTCAAGGCAGAATGGTTCTCTGGTAATTTCCTTTGCAAGAAAAGAAATGAGACCTGACTTCCTTACATGGATATGCATAAACTTAGTCCTTCTTGTAGCTGTAGGTGCTTATCGTCTTAGTTATACAGAGATTTATAACTCCATGTTATTTACATATCGAAGGACACTTGCCACCTGACAAGCTCTCCTCAGAATAGGATACAGTAATTAATCTCATTATAGTTATATTGACATTAGTAGCACACGCATCACTCTCTAAAACCATTATATGGAGGTCTACTGGTTTTCAATTAAAAAACACAAGCATAAGTGAATAAACGAAAGAATGAATGATGCAATGGATACACCATAAAATCTAGAACATCTGTTGTCTATATAAGAAGGCAGGAGAAATTTAGCATAGTCTTTGGCGACCTAGTTATATAATTTGCATTTTATTCTAATGATACTTATCATCCTTTCTCTTGTCTCCTTGCATTATAAGAATATTAGTTACTATTATTATCTGGACAGTTAAACAGCTTGGGCTACTTTACTACACAGGTCGTCAAGGCTCATGCTCTGGGGAATAGGGAATGAGTAACAGGAAAATAAGCATGTATCTCATAGGGAACTTAAAAATGTTTATATAAGTCTTTTGGAGCTTCTCTATTGATGGATGGGGGCTGGATCTTGAAGAAAATACAGAGAACGACAAAGCCACTGGGGTCAACACTGATCTTCCCCCCGTAGGAACCTGGGGTCTGAGTGTATGAACTAGAAAAAGTATTCTTTTTGTAACCTTATGAGTTGAAGAATTACAGATAGAGAGTCATTGCCTAACTAACGCCATGACTGTCCAGGAAGTGTCAACGACGGCTTGATTGAAAATTACCATGTGCCCTGATACACAACTCTGTGCTGGGAGTCTGTGTGTGTGTGTTTGTGTGTGTGTGTGGTGTGTGTGAGAGAGAGTCAAATAGGAGCTAAAAAAGAATTGCAACTTACTGCTCTCTGGTAACTAACAAAAGTAGGCACACAAGTGCTCAAAAGAAAGATTCTTATTTAGGATTATTAGTATGAAATAAAAAAGAAAATTAAAGTGTTAATTTTGTAATAGGAGACAGACTAAGTTTTCACTATCAGTTTCAATACCAGTTTTCACTATAAGTACAGTATTATGTTAGCAGCAATCATTACAAAACATCTTGTGAAGGGAGGACAAAATTTTGGTTTTTATTGCTATTGATGTCTCTGTATGTTTTGAGAGCTGGACTAGGAAATTCGTGGTGTTTAATCTGCCAGAACTCCTTGGGACTTTAGAAACCATGATTCGAATTTTCTTCTTTCTTCTAGGTGCATTTCATCCATTTTGAAAAAATTTGAAAATGCAGAAAGAACAAGGCAAAGAATAATTACAGCCATGATTTAATTCTGAATAAATCTCGCAATAAGATTATGTTTTTATTGATGCCCCTTCAGCGTCCTGCTAAGCGTTTACCACTTTCTGTAAATTGTATGGGAAGATGGGAAGATTACAGATCTCATTGGGCAAAATAGGTATGTAAATGAATGCCTCTGAAAGCTTCTGCAATTCTGCATGGATAAATAGAGTGGGCATTAGAATAAAAACAAACATTTGCTTCTTTCGTCTCCAATTTCAAAACTGAGGGGACTACATTCAGTCAGTGATGAGAGCTATGCGTTGTTTTATTTTAGAAGAAACGAATCTTTAAAGAACAATCTGTGTTCCTCTTGGTTATAAAAACTTCAAAATATGTACTAAAACAAGAAAAAATAAATCACTGTTCCTTATAGTTCTTTCTTACTAGTGGAAAGAAGAGCGGAAAGCTGACGAATTATTTATTTGATCCAACTGAAGCTTTCTTGTGAAATAAAAAATAGTGTCCTCAAAAATTGTGGTTTCAAATAACCCAAACTTTCCACGGTAAACCCCATTTACATTATCACCTAAAGCTTAGGGGAGAAAACATACACTATGACTTTTAGTTTAAAATAAAGACTCACCATTGTGCATGCTTTTATAAATTATTCAAATCAGAATTTAAAAAACATCACCATGAATATTAACTGAGCAGTTCAGATTAGCATGGTTCTTACAGTTAATATTTGCACAAACTTCTAATAATTATCAAGACGGCCTTTATTTGTTTTTTCTTGCCACTGACCCATAGGATATACTAAAAGAAAACAGATTAACCTCTTTCCTGATAAGAAGAGAAACCGAGAGGACCATCTGTGAGACCCAGGTTGTGAGGAATTTCTTTTTTTAACATGCATCAAAATATATTAATATACATTGTCTTGGGCAGATGAAATGTGTTATTTCTTTAAACAAGTTCAAAGATGTTTATGTAAAAACAGTGAACATAGGCACTAGTTTCTTTATCTTTTGAAAAGAAAAGAACTAATAAAAATGGAAATTCCACAAATGTCTGTATCTTAGAAGGAGATCAGTCAAAATTTTTCCAGTGCCTAAGAAAACACTTTAAAAAATTTTTAAGCATTAAACTTAACATGCCGTGTCTTAGAAGATACATGTCAGCAACCTGGATTTAGGGGTTTAGATGAAGTCTTTGAAGTGTCTTAAATCTCCTTGAGACCTAAAAGACTGTTTATAACCAACAGTTGCTTTGTAAAAACAATGCTGACGAAATGTTTTAAAATTTTCTTGTTAAATTTTTATAAGAATATGTGGGTTGGGAAAAGGAAGCATCTGTATTGCAAGATGGTTTCATAAAGTTGATTTATTTAATCTCAGAAATGGGGGACAGGATGCTTAGCGGGGACGAGAAGAATCAGTGGTTTGCATACCTGAAGCAAATGAAAACATGGAAAGCTCTATCAACTTCAGATGGGCCGAATAATGTCTGAATATTAGTATGAGACTAGTGACACGGCATCTTTAATAGATTTTTTTGTGGGTCTTTTTTGTTAGACTGATGGGACCCAATATTGATGCACACAACTTTGAGGGGAAACCATGAAATTCTATTGAACAGATCAAATCCAGTAATACATGTTTTTCTGCAAAACAGAAAAACTTTTAAAGCAATCAGATTTTATTTAAAACAGATCTAAGAAGGAAACGTGTTTGCAAATAAAGTCTATAATTGTACTGGAGCTGCTGAAAGGGAGAGAATTTTTTTCTAAGAAAAACATTTCACTGTCTTGCTGCATCGTCTAAGAGTTTTTTCACGGTAGCTTTGTGACTCGTCTGCTCTTGGCTTTGTGTTTTCGTAACACAGTCAGTTTTTGTCAAGAGAAGGCCAAAGAATGGAGATATAGTAAAGATAACCTTCCAAAGTGTTGCTTTCTTATTTCTCAGCTATGAATTAGTCTATTGGTCATTTATTTCACTAATTAGCACCTTCTAGGAAAATGTGAACAGAAATTTGTACCACTGCTGAATCCCAAATTAATAAGAAAATGTTGTTAGTTTCAATCAGTAAGAGATTTAGTAAAGAAGAGAGTTCAAAATACTTGGCATTTTGCTTATATTATTAACATATGCTTTATTATATTAATATATAATACATAAATATATTTATTACATATTACTATATATGATTTATATTTATTTTTTCTTGTTCCAGTCACATATGCACTAAAGAATTTTCAAAGTTGGTGGCAATGACTTTCCTGTCTCTCCGTCCTCCCCCTGCCCCTGCCTCGGTTCATTATTCAGACTCACAACTTACATTCTCCAGTATTTTGTTTTTACATCTAAATCATGTCCCTCATGTTATGATGAACATATTTTGATCTATTTTTGCTTTAGATATCTAAGGCTTTATTAGTATAGGGTAATAATCCTAGATTTCTCAACATTTTGAAAATTCTATCATTAAATTAGTGGATGATTGGAGGGAAGCTGTTTTTTGGGGGCAAAGGTTCCTTTGTATCTTGTTTTGTTTTGTTTTTTTGATCCTCTCGACAAATTGGACATATTCGTGCTTACGTTGAACATAGTAAATTGAAATTAATCTTATCATAAGAATTGCATTTATATTCCTTTAAAAAAGTCAGTATTTCTTGAATAATATATTAAGTAAAAAAGTCAGGCCACTGGGGCCGGCCCCGTGACTGAGTGGTTACAGTTCCACGTGCTCCGCTTCCGCAGCCTGAGTTTGTGGGTTCAGATCCTAGGCATGGACCTACACTACGTGTCAAGCCATGCTGTGGCAGCGACCTACATACAAAATAGAGGAAGACTGGCACAGATGTTAGCTCAGGGACAATCTTCCTCAAGTAAAAGAAGAGGAAGATTGGCAAGAGATGTTAGTTCAGGATTAACCTTCCTCAAAAAAAAAAAAAATACATGTAGAAAGAGACTTAAAAGGATCTATATCAAGGTACTTGGTGGGAATATAAATGTTTTAAAGAGATTTCCTATTGTTTCTCTGTATTTACTAATATTTCTACAGTGAATCTTAATTGATTTTCTAATGAGAAGTGCCAAGTTTTTTTACATTAAATTAATAAAAGTCAGTGCTGTGGAATTAATACAGAAAGCTCGTCACACTGGGTCTTGACAGAGTGATGTACACATGATCCTTTGTTCAGTGGTGAGGGCAGAAGCCATGTCCTTGTCCGAGAGCTGGTACTGATCTGATGTGGGGAGGATGATTATACCTCAGATGTGATGAATGCCCACCTTACAAAGGACCCCAGAGGCTGCTGCTAGGGCGACGTTCTCACCCATCCTACAGATGATGTCACTCGTCCAGGTACGTGGCCGCATGGCCAAAGCCAGTTTCAAGAGATCTTTTTCCAGAGGTTACAGACTCGTGAAATATTAGGCCTACACAATAGTTAAGAAATTTGGAATTAGTATCTGTATTTAGCAATCAGGACTATTAATACAAAAATTCAGATCTCTAGTTTGTCTTGAAAATAACCTTGAAAAGCTACACTTAGTGTTCTTTTCATAAGGTGACAGGTGAATACGGATAGTGGTTGTTCGTCTACCAAGGGCCCCACACCTCTGCTCTCTGTTGACCTCACGTGACCCACTTGGCCCTGAAGGCCTTTGGGTTTGCAGGTTCTGTGCACTGGTCCAAGACAGCGGAAGGCTGAGGAAGTCACTCCCCACTGACAACAATTAGGACTGCCGAACACCATCTCTCAGAATGCCTCGAGCTCCTCCTCGCACTTCTGTGTCATTTGGGAATCTCCACTGGGGAATGAAAAAAAGCAAATGGACCTAAACCACAGCTCAAAGTACTTAGAGTCAGATGAAGTTACGAAACACGGCTTAAGAATGTGGCAATTCTATGACAGATGGACAGTCAGGGAAGAGAAGTCCTCCGAGGTGATGACACTGTCTGTTGGACTTTCCTGAGACCAATTTTAGACAGCAGGCAAGGTGACACTGCCTTCTCAGTGTCTCTTTCCCTGGACTCATAAATCTTCCACTTATATTCATTTATATAGTTATTAATAAATTGATTATGCCTCTGATGGAACCCTGAAGCAAAGCACATAATGTGAAAAATGCATTGCTAATCTCGACTTTCGGGTTCAAAGAGGATGTTTTAGTTGTGATGTCATTTCCAGACTTTCCCCTTCTGAAAGCAAATTATCAAGACTTGTTATCGGTACCTACCCATGTTCGTCTTACTAAATCTTTCTAAGATGGAAGTGGATTCCAAGATAGATGTTAGCATCATGATTAAGGGTGAGTGGCATGTCAACACTTTACTCAGAGATAGTGGAGAGCTATATATATTTAAATGGTGTGTCAAATAAGATACGTATTATTTCCATGATCTATAATGCTGACACATATACGTTGAAGACACTGAAATTTGGATTTGTTTTGGGGTTTCATTATCCACTGTCATACAGGTTAAAACTTTTATATGTGCTGTAGTTAGAGATTCCAAAGTGTTTCTGCTCATTTACCATTTTTCTAGAATAACTCTCATCTCTTGGCTCTGAATGACTAAATACCTTGCTTACTGTAGCTTCATCTTTATAGCTGCATTATTTGACCTGAACTAGATGATAACCAGTTTTATTTGCAGGAAAACATTAATCTAAGCAGAAGCATTCAGCCATGTGTGTAGAATCATTTCTCCTACTACACAGCTATTTCATTAATTTTATTTCTCAATGTGTCACCAAGCTGCCTCTAGCACCATTTTGTTGTTAATCTAAATGGAAGCATCTTCTCAGTCTTGCATGGCTGTTTACATAGGCCGTGGATGAATTTTGTTTGGATTTTTAAAAGTTGTCATGAATATTACACTGAAAGGCAATACTTAAAGCATATCCCTTTTGACATATTTTTTTTCCTGGTTTTATTCCTAATTTAATAATTAGGAAACAAATAACTGATTCCTAAATAGTTTTTGGCTTAAAAACATACAGTGTTTTTTAACACAATGCTTAGCTGTGGCTTTGGGCCAACGTTTATGGATTGCATGTCATTTGTGAATGCTTTCAAATAAAAAATGTGCAGAGTTGCATTTATTTTTTGGCCTCCTAGACAGCATAAAAGCTGTTTCCATGCTTATTCTAAGCCAGTTCTGTAAAGAGATGTAATGCTACTTAAATTTTAAACAAGTCAAGAGTCTCAAACAGGGCTGTGTTATGTTATCACATCTGGTCATTCGTTGCATTAAAAGGATTATTCTCAGCGTTTTGCAATGTTCACTACTTGGATATCCAAAACGCCAATAACAGACCAAGACTCTAACAGGTCACTGGAGGGGAGAGAATAGTGGAGAGTAAAGAATAGCACTGAAATATACTGTAATCTCTAAAATTGATTTGTAATGTTTTGAATGAATTAAAGTTTTGAATAAAGTCATGAATTCCTCTAAGAATTTAATGAACACTACATACCCCTCTCCAGAGAAATGCACATACACTTGCAAAATTTGAATATTCAGTGAGGCTCATCATACCTCTAGGATCATAGATCACAGGCTGGAAAAACCTGTGACAAATTGATATATTTTATATATGATATAGAATAGGTATGCATTCACATATATGCTATAGGATATACATATATTTAGTTTAAAAAAATAACTTCCCTTAAAATCTCCCTGAGTAGTTAAAAGCATGGAAATCTTGGTTGTTTCCATCTAAGGGGACGTTTAGTCCCATGGATGAAGGCAGATGTGCTGGCTTTTAGAAATCAATATTTTAATGACATAAAAGCATGTGCTAAAAACACGCAATGGACATAAGGGCAGTTTGTCTCACTGCAGCTGGTGAGACCATCTTACCCTCATCTCTTAACATCCCTCGTCCCTAGTATTTGATTTCAAATGTTCACGAGATGCCAGTTTTCTAGGTAAGTGTGTAAAAAAATGGATGTTAGATCCCTCATATCTTCAGTAACATTCAGTTCAGAACGTTTCTAATTTTTCTTATAATTACTTCTTCGGACACCAAAGAAATTTAGAAGCCTGCTGTATGATTCCAAAATTACTTGGAAACATGTTATTGAGAGTACATTCATAATTTCCAGGTATTTGGGTTTATATATATCTTTCGTTATTGATTTCTATTTTAATTCCATCTTCATCAAAAAACATACCATGTATGATTTCAGTCCCATGGAATTGATTATAACTTGGTTTTTAGAGGCCCATTTTTGGAAACATTTTAGGTGCACTTGAAAAGACTATGGATCCTGCCATTGTTAGTGTTCTGTGTCAACTAGGTCAAGTTAGTTGATATATCCTTACTCATTTTTCGTAAAGATTGGCACCTGGGCTAACAACTGTTGCCAATCTTTTTTTTTTTTTCTGCTTTAT